>NC_136341.1:4024738-4083094 GCF_964198595.1 Lampetra fluviatilis | reverse complement strand
AGAGGGGAGGGGGGGGATGGAGAGAGGGGGGGGGGATGGAGAGAGGGGGGGGGGATGGAGAGAGGGGGGGATGGAGAGGGGGGAGGGGGGGGGGATGGAGAAAGGGGGGGGATGGAGAGAGGGGGGGGATGGAGAGAGGGGAGGGGGGGGGATGGAGAGAGGGGGGGGGGATGGAGAGAGGGGGGGGGATGGAGAGAGGGGGGGGATGGAGAGAGGGGAGGGGGGGGGGATGGAGAGAGAGGGGGGGATGGAGAGAGGGGAGGGGGGGGGATGGAGAGAGAGGGGGGGATGGAGAGAGGGGGGGGGGATGGAGAGAGGGGAGGGGGGGGATGGAGAGAGGGGGGGGGATGGAGAGAGGGGCGGGGATGGAGAGAGGGGAGGGGGGGGATGGAGAGAGAGGGGGGGATGGAGAGAGAGGGGGGGGATGGAGAGAGGGGAGGGGGGGGATGGAGAGAGAGGGGGGGATGGAGAGAGGGGGGGGGATGGAGAGAGGGGAGGGGGGGATGGGAGAGAGGGGGGGGATGGAGAGAGGGGCGGGATGAGAGAGGGGAGGGGGGGGATGGAGAGAGAGGGGGGGATGAAGAGAGGGGAGGGGGGGGATGGAGAGAGGGGGGGGGGTGGAGAGAGGGGAGGGGGTGATGGAAGAGAGGAGGGGGATGGAGAGATGGGGGGATGGAGAGGGGGGGGGGGAGGGATTGAGAGAGGGGGGGCTGATGGAGAGAGACGGGGGGGGATGGAGAGAGAGGGGAGTGATGGAAGAGAGGGGAGGGGGGGGATGGAGAGAGGGGGGGGGATGGAGAGAGGGGAGGGGGGGGATGGAGAGAGGGGGGTGGATGGAGAAAGAGGGGGGGTGATGGAGAGAGGGGGGGATGGAGAGGGGGGGGGAGGGATCGAGAGAGGGGGGGCTGATGGAGAGAGACGGGGGGGTGGAGAGAGAGGGGAGTGATGGGAGAGAGGGGAGGGGGGGGGATGGAGAGAGGGGGGGGGGATGGAGAGAGGGGAGGGGGGGGATGGAGAGAGGGGGGGGGATGGAGAGAGAGGGGGGGTGATGGAGAGAGGGGGGGATGGAGAGGGGGGGGAGGGATTGAGAGAGGGGGGGCTGATGGAGAGAGACGGGGGGGGGTGGAGAGAGAGGGGGGTGATGGAGAGAGGGGAGGGGGGGGGGATGGAGAGAGGGAGAGATGAACGGTAAATGCAGTTCAGCTGTACTCCCCACTGTGCCTACTTTCTATGCTTTAGCCACCCGGCGCTCCGCTCGTTGTTGTGAGCTTCGCTCCTCTGCCCTGCGTTGTTGTTGGAGGGCGACTGCCTCCAGCTGCCCAGTAGCGTCCTTCACGAGCCTCCTCCACAGAGGCCGATCTTGACACCGCTGGTACCAGTCATCGGCAAGTCCACTCAGCTCCACGTCCTCCTGTACCACATCACTCCATCTCTTCTCTAGCCCGTGTCACCACCACTCACCCACTCACTCACCCACTCACCCACTCACTCACCAACCCACTCACTCACTCACCAACTCACTCACTCATCCACTCACCCACCCACCCACTTACCCGCTCACACCACGCCGCTCACCCATCCGCTCACCCACTCACTCACACACCCACTCACCCATCAGCTCCATCTCTTCTCTAGCCCGTGTCACTCACACACTCACCCACTCACTCACCCACACACTCACCCACTCACTCACCCACCCACTCACTCATCCACACACTCACCCATCACTCCATCTCTTCTCTAGCCCGTGTCACTCACACACTCACCCACTCACTCACCCACTCACCCACTCACTCACACACTCACCCACTCACTCACTCACCCACACACTCACCCATCACTCCATCTCTTCTCTAGCCCGTGTCACTCACACACTCACCCACTCACTCACCCACACACTCACCCCACTCACTCACCCACCCACCCACCCACTCACAAACCCACCCACCCACTCACCCACTCACCCCACCCACTCACCCATTCATTCACCCCACACACTCACCCATCCATTCACCCACCCACCCACCCACACACTCACCCACCCACTCACCCACACACTCACCCACCCACCCACACACTCACCCATCCACTCACCCATCACTCCATCTCTTCTCTAGCCCGTGCCGCGCCCGTTTAGCCCCCTCGATCCGGCCGAACAAAAGCTGTTTAGGGCATGCGGTGGCTGGGCATGCGGTGGCTGGGCATGCGGTGGCTGGGCATGCGGTGGCTGGGCATGCGGTGGCTGGGCATGCGGTGGCTGGGCATGCGGTGGCTGGGCATGCGGTGGCTGGGCATGCGGTGGCTGGGCATGCGGTGGCTGGGCATGCGGTGGCTGCGGTGGCTGGGCATGCGGTGGCTGGGCATGCGGTGGCTGGACATGCGGTGGCTGGGCATGCGGTGGCTGGGCATGCGGTGGCTGGGCATGCGGTGGCTGGGCATGCGGTGGCTGGGCATGCGGTGGCTGGGCATGCGGTGGCTGGGCATGCGGTGGCTGGGCATGCGGTGGCTGGACATGCGGTGGCTGGGCATGCGGTGGCTGGGCATGCGGTGGCTGGGCATGCGGTGGCTGGGCATGCGGTGGCTGGGCATGCGGTGGCTGGGCATGCGGTGGCTGGGCATGCGGTGGCTGGGCATGCGGGTGGCTGGGCATGCGGTGGCTGGGCATGCGGTGGCTGGACATGCGGTGGCTGGGCATGCGGTGGCTGGGCATGCGGTGGCTGGGCATGCGGTGGCTGGGCATGCGGTGGCTGGGCATGCGGTGGCTGGGCATGCGGTGGCTGGGCATGCGGGCTACATGGCCCAGCCAACGCAGCCTTGCCTGCCGGAGGAGCTCACCGATGGGACTTTGTGAAGTGTCCACTACACACACACTCCCAGAAATACGTAAAAAAAGACAAAGATCCCCCGTGTAGCCTTAACAGACTGTTGGGGCAAGTGCTGTTAGCGAGTAGCACCTATGAAGGCCGGCACCACGCCCGGCCGCCTTTGTCTCCCCAGTGACGATGTTTACTACACATTGCACCAGGTACTCATTTGAGTCTGAGTCAACCTAGGGGAGGCTCAGGGCCGGTCAAGATAATCGTCACTGCCGGTGTTTGCCGTGAGCGGGAATCAAACTCGGGTCGCCAGGTTCGTAGCGCAGTGTAGCGCTAACCGCTGCACCACCGCTCCCCTCCATTCATACACACGCACATACACACACACATATACACACACATACACACACACACATATACACACACACATACACATACGCACACACATACACACACATACACACACATACACACACACATATACACACACACACATACACACATACACACACATACACACACATACACACACACATATACACACACATACGCACATACACACACATATACACACACACATACACATACGCACACACATACGCACATACACACACATATACACACACACATACACATACGCACACACATACACACACATACACACACATACACACACACATATACACACATACACACACACACATACACACACATACACACATACACACACATATACACACACATACACACATACACACACACATATACACATACACACACATACACACACACATATACACACATACACACACATACACACATACACACATATAGACACACACATATAGACACACACACATACAAAGATCAAACAAGTTGTTTACCTTCTCATCACCCAGAGGCAAGTTTGGGGTGGTGAAAATACAAAAAAAAAATCTAAAATACT
This sequence comes from Lampetra fluviatilis, assembly GCF_964198595.1. Classification (NCBI taxonomy): domain Eukaryota; kingdom Metazoa; phylum Chordata; class Hyperoartia; order Petromyzontiformes; family Petromyzontidae; genus Lampetra; species Lampetra fluviatilis. The sequence goes on along the minus strand of NC_136341.1, from coordinate 4,079,332 downwards.
AAAATGTTAAAATGTATTTATATAAAAAAAACGAAAATACTAAAATGTTTTAATATTTTAAAAAAAATCTAAAATACTAAAATGTTAAAATGTTTTTATATAAAAAACTAAAATACTGAAATATTTTTATATTTTAAAACAATCTAAAATACTAAAATGTTAAAATGTTTTTATATAAAAAAAACTAAAATACTAAACTGTTTAAATGTTTTTACATATAAAAATAACGCCGACCCACCCAAAACGAGTGATTATTTGTTTTAATAAGAGGCGAGAACTAAACATTTGATTGGGGGGGGGGGGGTATGGGGGAGGACATTAAGCGAAGGGGGCAGTTTGTAATTTTATACAAACAAACAAAAAAAAATCGCGTTTTATTCCACGTATAATTATGGGGGGAAATACTAAAAAGCTAAAATTGTAAAATGATAACAAAAAAAGCTCCGACCCCCCCAAAACGAGTGCTTATTTTCATTTAAAGTTGTTTTTTTTATATCGGAGCCGAGGGGGAAAAAATGAGATGGGGGTGGCGATGTCATAAAGCGATGGGGGCAGTTTGTAATTTTATTATAAAAAAAAAAAATCCGCTTTTTATTTCCACGTATAAGTATGGAGAAAATACTAAAAAACAAAAATTTGTAAAATGATTTTAAAAAAACCCGCCGACCCCCACAAAACGAGTGGCTATTTTCATTTAAAGTTTTTTTTTTATCGGAGCCGAGGGGTAAAAATGAGATGGGGGTGGCGATGCCATAAAGCGATGGGGGCAGTTTGTAATTTTATTTTATTTTAAAATCCGCGTTTTAATTCCACGTATAAGTATGGGGAAAATACTAAAAAAACTAAAATTGTAAAATGATTTAAAAAAAACCCGCCGACCCCCCCAAAACGAGTGGCTATTTTAATTTAAAGTTTTTTTTTTATAGGAGCCGAGGGGTAAAAATGAGATGGGGGTAGGGGGGGGGGGCATAAAGCGATGGGGGCAGTGTGTCATTTTATTTTATTTTAAATTCCGCGTTTTATTCCAGGTACAAATATGGAGAAAATACAAAAAAAACTAAAATTTTAAAATGATTTTAAAAAACCCGCCGACCCCCCCCCAAAACGAGTGGCTATTTTTATTCAAAGTTTTTTTTTTTTTATCGGTGCAGAGGGGTAAAAATGAGATGGGGGTGGCGATGGCATAAAGCGATGGGGGCAGTTTGTAATTTTATTATTTCAAAAAAAAATCCGCGTTTTATTCCACGTATAAGTATGGGGAAAATACTAAAAAACAAAAATTGTAAAATGATTTTTTTTAAAACCCACCGACCCCCCCAAAAACGAGTGCTTATTTTAATTTAAAGTTTTTTTTTTATCGGAGCCGAGGGGTAAAAACGAGATGGGGGGTGGGGGAGTTTGTAATTTTATTTGTAACAAAAAAAATTGTCCGCGTTTTATTCGATGTATCGTTGTTCCCGTGATTTTGCAGCACGCAAAACATCAGAGGGATGAGCTGGCGAGCACTGACGCAGCGCCACTTAATTACCGAGCCGTGAGCTCCTGCCGCGTGCGCACGGCGGGAGAGCGAGTTCCATGGCCAGAGAGAGAGAGAGACACACACAGACAAAGGAGCCCCGTGTAGCCTCTAACAGACTGCTGGGGCAAGTGCTGTTAGTAGCGAGTAGCAGCAGCACCTGTGAAGGTAGACACAGACAAAGGTCCCCCGTGTAGCCTCTAACAGACTGTCGGGGCAAGTGCTGTTTGTAGCGAGTAGCAGCAGCACCTGTGAGGGTGGACACAGACAAAGGTCCCCCGTGTAGCCTCTAACAGACTGCAGGGCAAGTGCTGTTAGTAGCGAGTAGCAGCAGCACCTGTGAAGGTAGACACAGACAAAGGTCCCCCGTGTAGCCTCTAACAGACTGCAGGGCAAGTGCTGTTTGTAGCGAGTAGCAGCAGCACCTGTGAGGGTGGACACAGACAAAGGTCCCCCGTGTAGCCTCTAACAGACTGCAGGGGCAAGTGCTGCTAGTAGCGAATAGCAGCAGCACCTATGAAGGTAGACACAGACAAAGATCCCCCGTGTAGCCTCTAACAGACTGTAGGGGCAAGTGCTGTTAGTAGCGAGTGGCAGCACCTATGAACGCCGGCAATGTGGCTAGCACCACGCCCGGCCGCCTTTGTCTCCCCAGTGGCGATGATAATTACTGCACAGCAACAACCGCCATTCGCCACTAAGTGGCGGTGACGACACCACGACGCTTGTGCCAGGCCATGTGCACCTTGAGGCCACGTGAAGTGTCGAACGCCCGCTGGCAGGAGGTCACGGGGCAGACCCAGCAGGTGCCACGGGTCGACTGACCGAGATGACCGAGATGACTGGCTGATGCACCACCTGTGCCCCCTACTGTGCCAACTTGCTGTGCTTTATCCACCCGGCGCCCCGCTCGTTGTTGTGAGCGTCGCTCCTCCGCCCTCCGTTGTAGCTGGAGGGCGACTGCTTCCAGCTGCCCAGCAGCGTCCTTCACGAGCCTCCTCCTCCACAGAGGCCGATCTTGACACCGCTGGATGGAGATCACTGTGGTGATGGTGGCGATGATGTCTCTAACTTGCTTGAGTTATCTATCCCACGTGTCCATCTGTTTCGCAGTGATGGCCTTCATCTAAGTTGTCTTGTGGTTGTTGTTGTTGTTTGACTTGCATCCCACTGGGATTTTTGCACACAGCGTTGGTGTACGGTGGGTGTTTTTCTGGAAGACTTTGCAGTTTTTTCCTGGATTTTTCTGTTTGCGCGTTTAGTCACTTTAAGATGTTTTCTTGTTCATGGTTTTGTTTTTTTTGTTCATTGCGGTTGCACCCGATTCAAGAGCCGAATGGCTCACAGGGCTATACCTAATCAATGAAACTGAAAACTGTTGGATGGAGATCACTGGAGATCATTGTGGTGATGGTGGTGACGGTGGTGATGGTGGTGGTGATGCTGGTGGTGATGGTGGTGGTGGTGGTGATGGTGGTGATGGTGGTGATGGTGGTGGTGTTGATGGTGATGATGGTGGTGGTGGTGATGATGGTAGTGATGGTGGTGATGGTGGTGATGGTGGTGGTGATGCTGGTGGTGGTGATGGTGGTGGTGGTGGTGATGGTGGTGATGGTGGTGGTGTTGATGGTGATGATGGTGGTGGTGGTGATGGTGGTGATGGTGGTGGTGGTGGTGGTGTTGATGGTGATGATGGTGGTGGTGGTGATGGTAGTGATGGTGATGATGGTGGTGGTGGTGATATCTCTACCCCATGCGCGTGTTCTCCGATCTCAATGGAGAGAGGGGAGGGGTGAGTGGGGAGACAAACGGAGAAGGGAGAGGGGGGGGTGGGGGAGGAGAGAAGGGGGGGAGAGGGGGGGAGAGAGGGGGGAGGGGGGGAGAGGGGGGGGAGAGAAGGGGGGAGGATGGGGGGGGGAGTGGGGAGACAAACGGAGAAGGGAGAGGGGGGGGAGTGGGGGGGAGAGAAGGAGGGGAGAGGGGGGGGGAGAGGGGAAGAGAGGGGGGGAAGTGGGGGAGCAGAGAGGGGGGCGGAGAGGGGGGGAGAGAGGGGGGGAAAGGGTGGGGGGAGTGGGGGAGGAGAGAGGGGGGGGGATAGGGGGGGAGAGGGGATGAGAGAGGGGGGGGAGAGGGGGGGGGAGAGGGGGGGAAAGGGGGGGGCAGTGGGGGAGGAGAGAGAGGGGGGCGGAGAGGGGGGAGAGGGGGGGGGAGAGAGGGGGGGAAGTGGGGGAGCAGAGAGGGGGGCGGAGAAGGGGGAGAGGGGGGGAAAGGGGGGGGGAGTGGGGGAGGAGAGAGGGGGGGGGAGAGGGGGGGAGAGGGGATGAGAGAGGGGGGGGAGAGGGGGGGGAGAGGGGGGGAGAGGGGGGGAAAGGGGGGGGGGAGTGGGGGAGGAGAGAGGGGGGGGGATAGGGGGGGAGAGGGGATGAGAGAGGGGGGGGAGAGGGGGGGGAGAGGGGGGGAAAGGGGGGGGGGAGTGGGGGAGGAGAGAGAGGGGGGGAGAGTGGGGGGGAGAGAGGGGGGGGGGAGAGAGGGGGGGGGAGAGCTCTAGAGAGAGAGGGGTGCGAGAGAGAACGACAGACCGAGGTAGAGTTGGAGAGAGGGAGGAGGTAGTTGATAGGGAGAGATACAAAGACGGATGGGGGCATCTTAGAGGAGAGAGAGAGGAGAGAGATAGCACAGAAGAGCGAGAGAGAGAGGAGAGATTAGAGAGCCCGAGAGAGTAGCAAAACCTCGCACTGACCAGCGAGGCGAAGTATGGTCAAACGGGCCCCGTGAGCGACACGGGGCTTGAGGTGGTGCTCATCCAGCGGTGGAGTGTCTGTGTACCTGCCTAGAGTGAGGCGGGGAGAGAGAGAGAGAGGAGAGAGAGAGAAGAGATACGAGAGGAGTAGTAGGAGAGATATGTTGTGAATGCATTGGAGATGAAGGTGGCGGTGGTGGTGGTGGTGGCGATGGGACGGATGGAGAGGCCCGGGCACACGAGGGAGTGAGAGGCAGTTTCAGTCTCTGACAACGACAATCTTCAACTACGCCGAGGTAATTTCATTTTAAATCGGTGCGTCCGTGGGTGCGTGCGTGTGCGTGCGTGTGTGTGTGCGTGCGTGCGTGTGTGCGTGTGTGCGCGTGCGTGTGTGTGTGCGTGTGTGTGTGCGCGGCAAAACAACCCCTACCTCCTCACGGTGCCGGACGGGCAACGCTGTGATCACCACAGTGGCTAAATGGGGGCTCTAGACGGGTTCGAGGGGCTGGTAACCCTTTCACCTTCAATAAATTACCACTAAACCACGACTGAAATATCTAACTAATACGCTTGTGCCGGAGGCCCCGGGGGGACAGGCGTCTATGACGTCTCCTGGCCAAACCCCATTTGGCGGAGCCAGGAGATTGAATCTTTACCCTCGGGGCTCTTCCAGAAGCAACGAAAAGCCACTACGGATGGCCACGTGGAATGTTCGAACGCTCATTGCGGAGGAGAGGCTGCCACTCCTCTGTCGGGAGCTGGACCGGTACCGTCTGGATCTCTGCGGCATTCAGGAGGTCCGTTGGACCGGCTCTGGCTCCTGCCACCGTGAGGGGTGGACAGTCCTCCACTCGGGGCAGCAGACTGCCAAACAACAGGGAGTGGCTCTTCTTCGAAAAAATAAGAATTAAGGGGGCGTGGGAGCGTGGCGGTGAGGTGTGGGAAGCTGTAAGCCCCAGGCTACTTTGGGCTCACCTTCCCATCAACCGGAGGCGAGGAGTGGTGGTCGTGGCTACTTATGCCCCCACCGAAGACGAACATCCGTGGAGGGATCCAGGCAAGGCCGATTAGTCCGATGCTAAAGTGGCCCCTCGGGATAGAGTCATCTTGTTGGGTGACTTCAATGCCCGAGTTGGTCATAATGCTGGCACCTGGTCTGGAGTGATTGGAAGGCATGGGCCAGATCAGCTCAATAACAACGGTAGGAGGCTGCTAGATTTTTGTGCAGCCCATGGGCTTGTAATTACCAACACGCTGTTCCAGCATCGGCGCATCCACACAACATGGATGCATGCCGGGTCCAAGCAAGAACATCTGCTGGACTACATAGTGACGGACCAGCGGATGCGAGCCCATGTCCTTGACACCAGGACCTACCGTGGAGCTGATCTGCCCTCTGACCATCGACTAGATGCGCCTGCCATTCTTCCACTCCGGTGGTGGGTGTACACCCAGGACCCCATTCCAAACAAAGGTGGCCTGGTCTCAATTAGCTGACGAAAGTTGCAAGAAAGAATTTCATCATCGCTTGCGTCTGGGGTTGGCATCGTCCCCCACTCCTCCTGATATCGAGGGTAAATAGGCGAGCTTTAGGACTTTGACTCATGCAGCTGCAATGGCTGCTTTGGGTTACCGGTCCAGACCTCCCCAGAGACCCTGGCTGACAGAGGAGGTGTTCAGGATGGTTGAATAAAAGCGACAGGCCCACTCTCATCGTCTACAGCATCCCACGTCAGAGAATGAGGAGGCTTACCGCAGTCTTCGCTCGGAGGTTCGAAGAGCTGTGAGGCGCTGCAAGGATGGGTGGTGGTCGCGGGTTGCTGAGGAGATGGAGTCTGCCTCAGTGGCCCGCGATCACAAATCCCTATTTAACTCCATCAAAAATGTAACCTGCAGCGCCATACCTATTACCATCATTAGGGGAAAAAACGGTGATCCAATCTCCGACCCCCAGGAACAGGTTTGCAGATTTGCTGAGCATTTATGTGAGATCCTGGGGAGGGTAAATCCCTCATCCAGGAAAACATTGTGTCACAAAGTGGGGATGACCCTGCTGACGCTGCGGTGCCTCAAATATTGGAAGTAAAAGTCCACCCCTGTGAGTGGCTGGCTGAGGTGCCATCTGTTGAGGAAGTACTGAAGGCGATCCAGAGTCTGAGACCAGGAAAGGCACCGGGCAGATCTGATCTCCCAAGCAAAATGCTGAGGGAGGGTGGCGTTTGTGCACAGACTGCCCTACATGACATCATAACAACAGTCTGGGCCACTGGACGGGTTCCGTAGGATTGGAAGAATGCCCTGGTGGTTCCCCCCGCCGATGATCTTGTGATTGCTGTTCACTCAGAGACGCTGCTGCTGAAACTGGAGTGTGCCACTAAGAGGTGGGGCCTTACCATCAGCCCCACCAAAACTGAGCACCTGCCTGGGTATTTTGTACCATCGGACACTCCACCCCCACAACTCCCAATCGGTGATGGTGCAGTTGTGGAGAGAGTGGAGAGTTTCCCATACCTGAGCAGTGTGCTCATGACCGGCTCTGGTTTAACAGCAGAGGTCTCACTCCGAATCAGTCGAGCGGCAATATCTTTTCATCGGCTGCGTAACGCTGTGTGGAAGCTACCCAGGTCTGTCGCTCCGCACGAAGCTTCAGGTCTTCTCGGCCACAGTCATTCCCTCCCTTCTCTACGCTTGCGAAACGAGGACCCCCCTAATGGAGCATCTTCACCGGTTAGAAACATTTATGCTGGCCTGCCTACGATCCATCCTGGGTTTAACCAGGCTGGATTGTGTGAGGAGCTCACAAATCCTTGAAAGATCTGGACAAAGTCCTATCGGTGAGCTCCTCCGGCAGGCAAGGCTGCGTTGGCTGGGCCATGTAGCCCGCATGCCCAGCCACCGCATGCCTAAACAGCTTTTGTTCGGCCGGATCGAGGGGGCTAAACGGGCGCGGCACGGGCTAGAGAAGAGATGGAGTGATGTGGTACAGGAGGACGTGGAGCTGAGTGGACTTGCCGATGACTGGTACCAGCGGTGTCAAGATCGGCCTCAGTGGAGGAGGCTCGTGAAGGACGCTACTGGGCAGTTGGAGGCAGTCGCCCTCCAACAACAACGGAGGGCGGAGGAGCGACGCTCACAACAACGAGCGGAGCACCGGGTGGCTAAAACACAGCAATTTGGCACAGTAGCGGGCACAGGTGGTGCATCAGCCAGTCATCTCGGTCATCTCAGTCGACATGTGGCGTCTGGGTCTGCCCCGTGACCTCCTGCCAGCGGGCGTTCGACACTTCACGTGGCCTCAAGGTGCACATGGCCTGGCACAAGCGTCGTGGTGACGTCACCGCCACTTAGTGGCGAATGGCGGTTGTTGTTGTTGTGTTTGTATGTGTATGTGTGCGCGTGTGTGTGTAGCCTCTAACAGGCTGTTGGGGCAAGTGCTGTTAGCGAGTAGCACCTGTGAAGGCTACCGGCACTGAGGCACACGAGGGGGTGGGTGGCCAGCACCACGCCCGGCCGCCTTTGTCTCCCCAGTGGCGATGTTTACTGCACACCGCCTTAGGTACTCATTTGAGGCTGAGTCGACCTAGGGGAGGCCCGGGACCGGTTCAGATAATCGTCACCGCCGGTGTTGGCCGTGAGCGGGAATCGAACTCGGGTCGCCGGCTTCGTAGCGCAGTGTAGCGCTAACCACTACACCCACCGCTCCCCACGCATATACAGACACACACACACACTGACACACACACAAACACACACACAGTGACACACACACTGACACACACCCAGTGACACACACACACACACGGCTACGTTGTATATATTTATTATTTGTAAGCGGTAACCGTTTGCAAGATCGGTAACCGGTTTCCAAAGTTCACGAACCGGTTAACAGCGCCGACGGACGAACAGCAACAAACGGCACCGTTTGGCGTGCGATGGACATTGATCGACGTTTCGGAATGTGCGGCACACACAGGCGCGCACGCACAAAAACCCCAACTCGAACCGGTTTTTAACGGTTTGTTTTGCCAACACATTCGGTTTATCGGTGATGCCAAAAAAATTTAAACCACGAAGTGTACACGAGCCGAAGTGTGCCACAGTGCCGGTAGCCTTCATAGGTGCTCGCTAACAGCACTTGCCCCTACAGTCTGTTAGAGGCTACACGGGGGATCTTTGTCTGTGTCTACCTTCATAGGTGCTGCTGCTAACAGCACTTGCCCCTACAGTCTGTTAGAGGCTACGCGGGGGATCTTTGTCTGTGTCTACCTTCATAGGTGCTCGCTAACAGCACTTGCCCCAACAGTCTGGTAGAGGCTACACGGGGGATCTTTGTCTGTGTCTACCTTCATAGGTGCTGCTGCTAACAGCACTTGCCCCAACAGTCTGGTAGAGGCTACGCGGGGGATCTTTGTCTGTGTCTACCTTCATAGGTGCTCGCTAACAGCACTTGCCCCAACAGTCTGTTAGAGGCTACACGGGGGATCTTTGTCTGTGTCTACCTTCATAGGTGCTGCTGCTAACAGCACTTGCCCCTACAGTCTGTTAGAGGCTACGCGGGGGATCTTTGTCTGTGTCTACCTTCATAGGTGCTCGCTAACAGCACTTGCCCCAACAGTCTGGTAGAGGCTACACGGGGGATCTTTGTCTGTGTCTACCTTCATAGGTGCTGCTGCTAACAGCACTTGCCCCAACAGTCTGGTAGAGGCTACGCGGGGGATCTTTGTCTGTGTCTACCTTCATAGGTGCTCGCTAACAGCACTTGCCCCAACAGTCTGTTAGAGGCTACGCGGGGGATCTTTGTCTGTGTCTACCTTCATAGGTGCTCGCTAACAGCACTTGCCCCAACAGTCTGGTAGAGGCTACGCGGGGGATCTTTGTCTGTGTCTACCTTCATAGGTGCTCGCTAACAGCACTTGCCCCAACAGTCTGGTAGAGGCTACGCGGGGGATCTTTGTCTGTGTCTACCTTCATAGGTGCTCGCTAACAGCACTTGCCCCAACAGTCTGTTAGAGGCTACGCGGGGGATCTTTGTCTGTGTCTACCTTCATAGGTGCACGCTAACAGCACTTGCCCCAACAGTCTGGTAGAGGCTACGCGGGGGATCTTTGTCTTGTTTTTGTGTGTTTATGTGTTATGTGTGTGAGTGTTTATGTGTGTGTGTTTATGTGTGTTTGTATTTGTATGTTTATATGTGTGTGTTTATGTGTTTTGCGTGTGTGTGTGTTTATGTGTATTTATGTGTATGCATTTGTGTGTTCTGTGTGTGTGTTTATGCGTGTTCATGTGTCTGTGCGTTTATGTATTTGTGTGTTCTGTGTGTTCTGCATGTTTATGTGTGTGAGTGTTTACGTGTGTGCGTTTATGTGTGTTTGTGTATGTGTGTTCACATGTGTTTGTGTGTTCATGTGTTTGTGTGTTCTGCGTGTGTGTGTTCATGTGTTTTTGCGTTTATGCATTTGTGTGGTTTGTGTGTTCTGCGTGTTTATGTGTGTTTGTGTGTTCGTGTGTGTGTGTGTGTCAGGGTGTGTGTGTGTCAGTGTTTGTGTAAATGTGTGTGTGTCAGTGGGGAGCGGTGGGTGTAGTGGTTAGCGCTACGCTGCGCTACGAACCTGGCGACCCGAGTTCGATTCCCGCTCACAGCCAACACCGGCGGTGACGATTATCTGAACCCGGTCCTGGGCCTCCCCTAGGTCGACTCAGCCTCAAATGGGTATCTGGTGCGGTGTTTAGTAAACATCGCCACTGGGGAGACAAAGGCGGTCGGGCGTGGTGGTGGCCACCCACCACCTCGTGTACCGTGCCGGCCTTCATAGGTGCTCGCTAACAGCACTTGCCCCAGCAGTCTGTAGAGGCTACATGGGGGATCTTTGTCTGTGTCTACCTTCATAGGTGCTGCTACTACTCGCTACTAACAGCACTTGCCCCAGCAGTCTGTAGAGGCTACACGGGGGATCTTTGTCTGTGTCTACCTTCATAGGTGCTGCTGCTACTCGCTACTAACAGCACTTGCCCCAGCAGTCTGTTAGAGGCTACACGGGGGATCTTTGTCTTTGTGCGTGTGTCCGTGTGTGCGTCTGCAGACAATTGCTTAGAGAGTCACGTGGGACGTGTTGAACAATCATCAGGCTTGTGCAGCGTGGGACGAGTTGACGTCCACGTGTTTGCATGGCGAGGGGTGAGTTGGTGCACGCGGTGAGGTGGAGCAGCGTGGTGGAGGTGGTGGAGGTGGTGGTGGAGGTGGTGGAGGTGGTGGTGGTGGTGGAGGTGGTGGAGTTTGTGGTGGTGGTGGTGGAGGTGGTGGTGGTGGAGTTAGTGGTGGTGGTGGAGGTGGTGGAGGTGGTGGTGGAGTTAGTGGTGGAGTTAGTGGTGGTGGTGGAGGTGGTGGTGGAGGTGGTGGTGGAGGTGGTGGTGGTGGAGTTGGTGGTGGTGGAGGTGGAGTTAGTGGTGGTGGTGGAGTTGGTGGTGGAGTTGGTGGTGGTGGTGGAGTTGGTGGAGGTAGTGGTGGAGTTGGTAGCGGTGGTGGAGAAGTTGGTGGAGGTGGTGGTGGAGTTGGTGGAGTTGGTGGTGGTGGAGTTGGTGGTGGAGTTGGTGGTGGTGGTGGTGGAGGTGGTGGTGGTGGATATTGTGGTGGTGGTGGAGGTAGTGGTGGTGGTTGTGGTCGTGGAGTTGGTGGTGGTGTTGGTGGTGGTGGAAGTGGTGGTGGTGGTGATGGTGGTGGTGGTGGTGGTGGTGGAGGTGGTGGTGGTGGTGGAGGTGGTGGTTGTGGTCGTGGAGTTGGTGGTGGTGGAGTTGGTGGTGGTGGAGTTAGTGGTGGTGGTGGTGGTGGAGTTGGTGGTGGAGGTGGTGGCGGTGGAGTTGGTGGAGGTGGTGGAGGTGGTGGAGGTGGTGGTGGTGGTGGTGGTGGAGGTGGTGGTGGTGGAGGTGGTGGTGGTGGTGGTCGTGGAGTTGGTGGTGGTGGTGGTGGCGGTGGTGGTGGTGGAGTTGGTGGTGGTGGTGGTGGAGGTGGTGGTGGTGGTGGTCGTGGAGTTGGTGGTGGTGGAGGTGGAGTTAGTGGTGGTGGTGGTGGAGTTGGTGGTGGAGGTGGTGGAGGTGGCGGTGGTGGTGGTGGAGTTGGTGGTCGTGGTGGTGGAGGTGGTGGTGGTGGTGGTCGTGGAGTTGGTGGTGGTGGTGGTGGAGGTGTTGGTGGTGGTGGTGGAGGTAGCGGTGGTGGTGGTGGAGTTGGTGGTGGTAGCGGTGGTGGAGTGGCGATGGTGATGGTGGAGTTAGTGGTGGTGGAGGTGGTGGTGGAACGTTGTGCGCTAACCGCTGCGCCACCGCTCCACCTACACCCCCACTCCCCCCACTCCCTCGCCCCCCACTCCCTCCCCCCACTCCCCCCCCCACTCCCTCCCCCCACCCACACTCCCCGGAGTCTGATGGCTCCATTCATTGACTCCCCGTCGAGATTCTCTGTGCAGGGCGGGGAGTGGGGTAGACAGCGCCACGCACACACACACACAGACACACACACACACACAGACACAAACACACACACAGACACACACACACACAGACACAGACACACACACACAGACACACACACAGATACACACACAGACACACACACACAGACACACACAGACAGACACACACAACAACAACAACAACAACCGCCATTCGCCACTAAGTGGCGGTGACGTCACCACGACGCTTGTGCCAGGCCATGTGCACCCTGAGGCCACGTGAAGTGTCGAACGCCCGCTGACAGGAGGTCACGGGGCAGACCCAGGTGCCACGGGTCGACTGACCGAGATGACCGAGATGACTGGCTGATGCACCACCTGTGCCCCCTACTGTGCCAACTTGCTGTGCTTTAGCCACCCGGCGCTCCGCTCGTTGTTGTGAGCGTCGCTCCTCCGCCCTCCGTTGTTGTTGGAGGGCGACTGCCTCCAACTGCCCAGTAGCGTCCTTCACGAGCCTCCTCCACTGAGGCCGATCTTGACACCGCTGGTACCAGTCATCGGCAAGTCCACTCAGCTCCACGTCCTCCTGTACCACATCACTCCATCTCTTCTTTAGCCCGTGCCGCGCCCGTTTAGCCCCCTCGATCCGGCCGAACAAAAGCTGTTTAGGCATGCGGTGGCTGGGCATGCGGGCTACATGACCCAGCCAACGCAGCCTTGCCTGCGTTGGCTGGGTCACACACACACAGACACACACACACAGACACACACACACGGAGACACACATATACATACACACACAGACACACACACAGACATACACACAGACACACACACACAGACACACACACAGACACACACACACAGACAGACACACACACATACACACACACGGAGACACACACACACACGGAGACACACACACGGAGACACACATAAACATACACACACACGGAGAGACACATACACATACACACGGAGACACACATACACATACACACACACGGATACACACACATACAACAACAACAACCGCCATTCGCCACTAAGTGGCGGTGACGTCACCACGACGCTTGTGCCAGGCCATGTGCACCCTGAGGCCACGTGAAGTGTCGAACGCCCGCTGGCAGGAGGTCACGGGGCAGACCCAGGTGCCACGGGTCGACTGACCGAGATGACCGAGATGACTGGCTGATGCACCACCTGTGCCCCCTACTGTGCCAACTTGCTGTGCTTTAGCCACCCGGCGCTCCGCTCGTTGTTGTGAGCGTCGCTCCTCCGCCCTCCGTTGTTGTTGGAGGGCGACTGCCTCCAACTGCCCAGTAGCGTCCTTCACGAGCCTCCTCCACTGAGGCCGATCTTGACACCGCTGGTACCAGTCATCGGCAAGTCCACTCAGCTCCACGTCCTCCTGTACCACATCACTCCATCTCTTCTCTAGCCCGTGCCGCGCCCGTTTAGCCCCCTCGATCCGGCCGAACAAAAGCTGTTTAGGCATGCGGTGGCTGGGCATGCGGGCTACATGACCCAGCCAACGCAGCCTTGCCTGCCGGAGGAGCTCACTGATGGGACTTTGCCCAGATCTTTCAAGGACTTGTGAGCTCCTCACACAATCCAGCCTGGTTAAACCCAGAATGGATCGTAGGCAGGCCAGCCTAAATGTTTCCAACCGGCGAAGATGCTCCACTAGGGGGGTCCACGTTTCGCAAGCGTAGAGAAGGGAGGGAATGACCGTGGCCGAGAAGACCTGAAGCTTCGTGCGGAGCGACAGACCAGGTAGCTTCCACACAGCGTTACGCAACCGATGAAAAGATATTGCCGCTCGACTGATTCGGAGTGAGACCTCTGCTGATAAACTGGAGCCGGTCATAAGCACACTGCCCAGGTATGGGAAACTCTCCACTCTCTCCACAACTGCCCTATCACCGATTGGGAGTTGTGGGGGTGGAGTGCCCGATGGTACAAAATACCCAGGCAGGTGCTTAGTTTTGGTGGGGCTGATGGTAAGGCCCCACCTCTTAGTGGCACGCTCCAGTCTCAGCAGCAGCGTCTCCAACTCCTCTTCTGAATGAGCAGCTATTACCAAATCATCGGCATACATAACGTGGTTGACCAATAGGGAGCCATCCCTTGATCGCACCCGGGCGTCGATCAGCCTCCCATTATATCTGTACCAAATGGTAATTCCCCCGGTACAGCTATTGAAGGATTCACGAACTACGCAGTCGAAATAGATGTTAAATAATGTGGGAGCCAGAGGACATCCCTGTCGCACCCCAAGGTGTACAGGGAAAGGCTCCGACTCCCGGCCACGTAGTTTTACCCGGGCCCGCTCACCATCATGAAGGTCCTTAATGATCGTGAGCAGAGGGTCAGGGACTCCGAAAGCACGAAGAACAACCCAGAGCCCAGTCCTACTGATGGTATCATAGGCCTTGACCAGGTCAATAAAGCAGAGATGTAGGTCTTTTTGGAATTCCCTACACCTCTGCTGGAGCAGACGGACAGAAAATATGGCATCTGTGCAGGACCGCCCTTTCCTGAAACCGCATTGGGGCTCCGCAAGCCTCTCCTCAGCGTGCCTAGCAAGGCGATGTTGAATAATCCTTGCCAGGACCTTACCCGGCACACTGAGGAGTGAGATGCCCCTGTAGTTGTTACAGTCGGTACGGTCCCCCTTCTTAAAGAGGGGGACCACCAGGGCATCCTTCCAGTCCTGCGGAACCCGTCCAGTGGTCCAGACTGTTGTTATGATGTCATATAGGGCAGTCTGTGCACAAACGCCACCCTCCCTCAGCATTTCGCTTGGGAGATCATCTCTGCCGGGTGCCTTCCCTGGTCTCAGACTCCGGATCGCCCTCAGTACTTCCTCAACAGCTGGCACCTCAGCCAGCCACTCACAGGGGGTGACCTCTTCCAATATTTGAGGCACCGCAGCCTCAGCAGGGTTATCCCCACTTTGTGCCATGATGTTTTCCTGGCTGAGAGATTTTCCCTCCCCCAGGACCTCGCAGAAATGCTCAGCAAATCTGCAAACCTGTTCCTGGGGGTCGGAGATTGGATCACCGTTTTTTCCTCTAATGATGGTAATAGGTGTGGCGCTGCAGGTTACTTTTTTGATGGAATTAAATAGTGATTTGTGATCGCGGGCCACTGAGGCAGACTCCATCTCCTCAGAAACCTGCGACCACCACCTATCCTTACACACACACGGAGACACACATATGCATACACACACACACGGAGACACACATTAACATACACACACACGGAGAGACACATACACACACACACGGAGACACACATACACATACACACACACATACACACACACATACACACACACGGAGACACACATATACATACACACACACACGGAGAGACACATACACACACACACGGAGAGACACATACACACACACACACACGGAGACACACATACACATACACACACACGGATACACACACATACACACACACGGAGACACACATACACATACACACGGAGACACACATACACATACACACACACGGATACACACACATACACACACACGGAGACACACATATACATACACACACACACGGAGAGACACATACACATACACACACACGGAGACACACATACACACACACACACACGGATACACACATATACACACACACGGAGACACACATACACATACACACGGAGACACACATACACATACACACACACGGAGACACACACATACATACACACACACACGGAGACACACATACACATACACACACACGGATACACACACATACACACACACGGAGACACACATACACATACACACTGAGACACACACACATACACACACACGGAGACACACATATACATACACACACACACGGAGACACACATAAACATACACACACACGGAGAGACACATACACACACACACACACGGAGACACACATACACATACACACACACGGATACACACACATACACACACACGGAGAGACACATACACATACACACACGGAAAGACACATACACATACACACACACACGGAGAGACACATACACATACACACACACACGGAGAGACACATACACACACACACACACGGAGACACACATACACACACACACGGAGAGACACATACACACACACACACGGAGACACACACATACACACACACACACGGAGAGACACATACACACACACACACACGGAGACACACATACACACACACACGGAGACACACATACACACACACACGGAGAGACACATACACACACACACACACGGAGACACACATACACACACACACACGGAGACACACACATACACACACACACGGAGACACACATAAACATACACACACACGGAGAGACACATACACACACACACGGAGACACACATACACATACACACACACATACACACACACATACACATACACACACACGGAGACACACATACACATACACGGAGACACACACATACACACACACACAGATACACACACAGACATACACACGGAGAGACACATACACATACACACACACGGAGACACACATACACACACACACACGGAGACGCACACACATATACACACACACACGGAGACACACACACATATACACACACACGGAGACACACACACATATACACACACACACGGATACACACATATACACACACATATACATACAAAAAAGACAAAAATCCCCCGTGTAGTCTCTAACAGACTATAGGGGCAAGTGCTATTAGCGAGCACCGCGGCACACGAGGGGGTGGGTGGCCAGCACCACGGCCGGCCACCTTTGTCTCCCCAGTGACAATGTTCACTACACACCGCTACACCAGGTACTCATTTGAGGCTGAGTCGACCTAGGGGAGGCCCGGGACCGGTTCAGATAATCGTCACCGCCGGTGTTGGCCGTGAGCGGGAATCGAACCCGGGTCGCCAGGTTCGTAGCGCAGCGTAGCGCTAACCACTACACCCACCGCTCCCCTCCTATACACATATACAGGACACACACACACATAGCCATACAGAAAAATATAATAATAATTAAAATGTCTATAGCGACCTTAAATAATCATTGCCAGGGCACTAAGTGTATACACACACACACGCATACAAACAAATACAAAGTACCCCCGTGTAGCCTCTAACAGACTGTTGGGGCAAGTGCTGTTGGCGAGTAGCGCCTATGAAGGCTGCCGGCACTGTGGCACACGAGGGGGTGGGTGGCCAGCACCACGCCCGGCCGCCTTTGTCTCCCCTGGTGCCACCCTGCATCGGCGCTGCAGCTGACCGCGAGCGGCACCTGCCCCTTAGGCAAGCGTAGGCCGCACGGATCACCTTTGTCTTTGCTGAGCGCAACTGATTCACGCAGGGACATTCACTTTCGTTCCTGACGTTTCAATCGGCCGAACGTCTCAGCCCGTGACTTTCATTCCGCTGATTTGGTGAAATTTCATTCGCTCGAGTGATTTGGTGAAGTTTCATTCGCTGGAGTGATTTGGTGAAATTTCATTCGCTGGAGTGACGTCGTGAAATTTCATTCGCTCGAGTGATTTGGTGAAATTTCATTCGCTCGAGTGATGTCGTGAAATTTCATTCGCTCGAGTGATTTGGTGAAATTTCATTCGTTCGAGTGATTTGGTGAAATTTCATTCGTTCGAGTGATGTCGTGAAATTTCATTCGCTCGAGTGATTTGGTGAAATTTCATTCGCTGGAGTGACGTCGTGAAATTTCATTCGCTCGAGTGATTTGGTGAAATTTCATTCGCTCGAGTGACGTCGTGAAATTTCATTCGCTCGAGTGATTTGGTGAAATTTCATTCGCTCGAGTGACGTCGTGAAATTTCATTCGCTCGAGTGATTTGGTGAAATTTCATTCGCTCGAGTGACGTCGTGAAATTTCATTCGCTCGAGTGATTTGGTGAAATTTCATTCGCTCGAGTGATTTGGTGAAATTTCATTCGCTCGAGTGAATTGGTGATATTTCATTCGCTGGAGTGATTTGGTGAAATTTCATTCACTGGAGTGATTTGGTGAAATTTCATTCGCTCGAATGATTTGGTGAAGTTTCATTCGCTCGAGTGAAAATTAATAAAAAATCACTCCGGCCAATGAGATTGGACCCCCACCGGTTACAGCGCGCGAATATCTGAACCCGTCCCTGTTCCTCCCCTAGGTCGACTCAGCCTCAACCCCCACGCTCGCAAATTCATTCCTCACCCTCCACGTTCGTTCGAACACAAATCGATGAATGTTCAACCTCGTGTCGCATGCGACGCCTTGAAGCAATTTACGCAGCTCGCCTTAACACGGCGGATTCGCTTGGAGATCTCAGCATGCGTCGTGTGTACACGTGTGTGTGCGTGTACACGTGTGTGTACACGTGTGTGTGTACACGTGTGTGTGTGTACACGTGTGTGTGTGTGTGTGCATGTGTGTATACACGTGTTTGTGTACACGACTAACACGTATGTGTGTGTACACGTGTTACGTGTGTGTGTGTGTGTAGACGTGTATGTGTGTACGCGTGTAACACGTGTGCGTGTGTACACGTGTAACATGCATGTGTGTACGCGTGTTACATGTGTGTGTGTGTGTTTGTCGTTCGCTTAGACCCGGCATCTGCAAATGCAGAACAACTGACGGGGCCAGGAGAATGGACTCCGAGGAATGATTCAGGAGTGGCGATTGGGGATTAAATAACGAAGGAATTAAGCCCACGTGGTGAAGAATTGAAGTTGAACTGAAGATCAAGTGAATGAAGGACTGAGGATTGACGTTAGAGAGAACGACTTCATTGTCACAAGGAAAAGACGCGAGTGAGTGGGTGGGTGGATGAGTGGGTGGGTGAGTCAGCGGACGGTTGCGTGAGTAGGTGTGTTGGTGAATGAGCGAATGAGGTGGTGGGTGAGTGGGTAGGTCAGTAGGTGCTTGGCCGAGTGAGCCAGTGGTTGAGTGGGTGAGTAAGTCGCTGGATGAGTGGTTGAGTCAGTGGGTGAGTGACTCAGTGGATGGTTCATTTGACAGGGACAGCGTGTCCGTGTGTCGAGGGGGCGAGTGAGGGATTCAGTGAGTGACTGGGTGAGTGAGCGAGTGGGTGGGTGAGTAAGTGAGCAGGTGAGTGAGCGAGTGAATGGGTGAGTGAGCGGGTGAGTGGGTGCGTGAGCGAGTGAGCGAGCGAGCAGGTGAGTAAGTGAGTAAATGGGTGAGTGAGCGGGTGAGTGAGCGGGTGAGTGGGTGAGTGAGCGAGTGAGCGAGCGAGCAGGTGAGTAAGTGAGTGGGTGAGTGAGCGGGTGAGTGAGTGGGTGAGTGAGCGAGTGAGCGAGTGAGCTTGCGAGCAGGTGAGTAAGTGAGTGAGTGGGTGACTGAGTGGGTGACTGAGTGGGTGGGTGAGCGAGCAGTTGAGTGAGTGAGCGAGCGAGCGAGCGATTTGCACAACCTTAAGTGACCGAATCAGCCCGTGATCACCGAGTGACTGCCGTAAAAAGAATCGAGGACTGGCTGAGTAAGTGACCGAATGAACGACTGACTAACCGAACGACTGATTTACCGAACGACCAAACGAATGACCGATTGACAGAACGACTGATTTAATGACCGAATGACCGATTGACCAAACGACTGATTTAATGACCGAACGACTGATTGACCGAACGACCAAACGAATGACCGATTGACAGAACGACTGATTTAATGACTGAACGGCCGATTGACCGAACGACTGATTTAATGACCGAACGACTGATTGACCGAACGACCAAACGAACGGCTGACTGATCGAACGACTGAGCGGTGGCTCACCGCCTGACTCGGCGACCCTCCGGCCAGTCGGGGCCCGTGGCTCCAGGCGCTTTTCGAGGTCACCTCCCCACCATGACCCTGCTGCTGGACCGTGCCCACGTGTTCACGTCTCTGGGTCTGGGAGGTCATCGTCGCGAAGGTCACCACCACCACCACCAGCAGCAGCAGCTCCTCCTCCTCCACGTGTCCTGCTGTTCCTCCTCCTCCTCTACCTCCACGTGTCCTTCTATTCTTCCTCCACCTCCTCCACCTCCACGTCTCCTCCTCATCCACCTCCTCCTCCACGGCTCCTGCCCACCCTCTTCCTCATCCACATCTCCTCCTCCTCCACATCTCCTCCTCCACCTCCTCCACCATCTCACCATCAACATCGTCTTCGACATCCTCACACGACCATCACAGTCGACGTCTCCTTCTCCGAGCCCTTCAAGCTGGAAGGAAGTTTTCCACCGCCACCGCCTCCACCACCGCGACCACCACCACCACCACCACTACTACCACGCGTCTTCACCACGGCCCAGCCGCAGAGGATGTCTCCCTACCTCAACCCCTATCCGTCACCTCTGGGCGGCGTGGCCGGAGGAGGGGCGACGATCAGGAGCAGTCGTCGTCACGTGGAGCAGCCGTCGGGAGCTGCCCCGGACATATTCTCTCCCAGCTTCTACTCTTCTGCTCACCACCACCACCACCAACAGCATCATCATCATCAGCAGCAGCAGCATCATCAGCAGCAGATTCACCATCACCACCATCATCAGCATCATCATCAGAGTCCAGGGTTGATCATGCCCGGTTTGCACGAGTCTGCCGCTGCTGGAGTCTTTGGTGGTGGTGGTGGTGGACTTATTGGTGGTGGACACTTTCAACTTCCACTGACCACAGACGATTACCTCCATCCATCTGACCTGAACCACCACCTCAACCACCAGCAGCAACTCCATCACCAACTCCACCATCAACTCCACCACCCACACGCCCACCACCACCCCCACCACCGGCATCACCAGCAGTATCATCATCATCAGCAGCAGGAGCAGCAGCAGCATCATCATCATCAGCGGAGCATCGATTACGATGGTACAGGGACAGGGTCGGTACATCTTCAATACCACAGTCACCACGCTAACCATGGCTACGGGGCTATCAGCATTATAGCCGCAGCAGCAGCAGCCCACCACCACAACAACAACAACAACCAATACACAGGAGGAGGTGGTGGTGGTGGTGGTGGCGCCTTCTTCAGATATCTGAGACAGCCCATCAAGGAGGAGCTGATTTGCAAGTGGGCAGACAAAGAGTGCGGTGATGGTGGGGTGCGAGATAGCGATCAGCAGCAGCAGCAGCACAGTCAGCAACAAAATCGTCATCAGATAGATCAGAATCATCATCAGCAGCAGCAGCAGCATCATAAGCAGAATCAGGATGGTCATCATCATCACAATCATGATCATATCAATTCAGCTCACCATCCAAATCATCATCATCATGATCAGCAACAGCAGCAGCAGAATGGTGACGACGACCATAATCATAATCGCCATCAGCACGGCCACAATCAGAACCTCCATCACCATCAACAACAACATCATCATCATCATCGTGAAGGAGGGACAGGTGAAGAGGAGGTGACTGCGAGTCCTCGCCGGTGCTGCGGCGGCGGTGGCTGTGACAGTCGCGGTGGGACCTCGTGTGTCAACAGTCGTGGTGGTGGAGTTGGTGGTGGTGGTGGTGGTAGTGGTGGTGGTAGTGGTGGTGGTAGTGGTGGTGGTAGTGGTGGTAGTGGTAGCAGGACCGGTGGCAACGGTGGTGGTAGCTCCAGTGGAAGTTCCATTGGCGGTGGTGGCATCGGTGGCGATGGTGGTGATGGCATCGGTGGTGGTAGTAGCAGTGGCATTGGTGGTGGCATCGGTGGTGGTGGCATCGGTGGTGGTGGCATCGGTGGTGGTGGTGGTGGCATCGGTGGTGGTGGTGGCATCGGTGGTGGCATCGGTGGTGGTGGCATCGGTGGTGGTGGTGGCATCGGTGGTGGTGGTGGCATCGGTGGTGGTGGTGGCATCGGTGGTGGCATTGGTGGTGGCATCGGTGGTGGTGGTGGTATCGGTGGTGGTGGTGGTGGCATCGGCAGTGGTGGTGGTGGTATCGGTGGTGGTGGTGGTATCGGTGGTGGTGGTGGTGGTGGCATCGGCAGTGGTGGTGGTGGTATCGGTGGTGGTGGTGGTGGCATAGGCGGTGGTGGTGGCATCGGCAGTGGTGGTGATGGTGGCCTCGACGTTGGCGATGGAGGCTGCATCGGCAGCGTCGTCGACGGCGCCGCCGCCGCGTGCGGGCGGACATTCTCCACGATGCACGAGCTCGTGACGCACGTGAGCGTGGTGCACGTGACCTGCGGGGGCGGGGCTTGCGGCCCCGCCCAGTTGGAGCAGCTGGAGGAACGGCAGCAGCATCAGCAGCAGCAGCACCACGTGTGCCGCTGGCAGTGCTGCCCGCGAGCCGGCAAGCCCTTCAAGGCCAAGTACAAGCTGGTGAACCACGTGAGGGTGCACACGGGCGAGAAGCCTTTCCCGTGCCCCTTCGCCGCGTGCGGGAAAGTGTTCGCTCGCTCCGAGAACCTCAAGATCCACAAGAGGACGCACACTGGTGAGTGGGTGAGGGGGTGGGTGGGTGAGTGAGGGGGTGAGGGGGTGGGTGGGTGAGGGGGTGGGTGGGTGAGTGGGTGAGGGGGTGAGTGGGTGAAGGGGTGGGTGGGTGAGGGGGTGAGTGGGTGAGTGGGTGAGTGGGTGAGGGGGTGAGTGGGTGAGGGGGTGGGTGGGTGGGTGGGTGGGTGAGTGGGTGGGTGGGTGAGTGGGTGGGTGGGTGGGTGGATGGGTGAGGAGGTCGATGGGTGAGTGAGGGGGTGAGGGGTGAGTGAGTGAGGGGCGGGTGAGTGAGTGAGTGAGGGGCGAGTGGGTGGGTGAGGGGGTGAGGGGTGAGTGAGTGAGTGAGTGAGTGGGCAGGTGGGTGAGTGGGCGGGTGAGCGGGTGGGTTGGTGGGTTTATTTTCAAATCGACGTTAAGGCTGCATATTGCATTGGGGTTATTTGTCGGTCATTGCACGTTGAGCAGATTGCGTGAATATAAACGTGTTGTGATGTGTAACGGGTTACGGAGACACTTGTAGAGGTAACTTCTTTATTACAATCCAACACTCCAACTCTCCAACTCTCCAACACTCCTGATACTCTGTTACAGCATAGGTACACAGCCTAGGTACACAGCCTAGATACTCTACTCTGGCTACGCTCTGGAACTCGCCCTCACAAGGTCGTAGAGTCGGGAGTTCCAGAGTCCCACCACTCGCGCTCACAACATCCCAGGGTCTTCAGATGGCTGATCGTGGGTCTTGGGTCTTGAGTTACAACTGGCCCCGATCGTCCAGGGAGCTCCCCTTTTATGCCTCGTCCAACGAGGGGTGGGGCCGTGTGCGCCACCAGACATCCCACAGAGCACACACAGCCCCCCCCCCCCCCCCCCCCGTTGGCGGCGCCAAGGGGCTTAAGCGCCTGGGAACCCAGCGCCTGGCGCCAAGAGGCTTAAGCGCCTGGGAACCCAGCGCCTGGCGCCAAGAGGCTTAAGCGCCTGGGAACCCAACGCCTGGCGCCAAGGGGCTTAAGCGCCTGGGAACCCAGCACCTGGCGCCAAGAGGCTTAAGCGCCTGGGAACCCAACGCCTGGCGCCAAGGGGCTTAAGCGCCTGGGAACCCAGCGCCTGGCGCCAAGAGGCTTAAGCGCCTGGGAACCCAGCGCCTGGCGCCAAGGGGCTTAAGCGCCTGGGAACCCAGCACCTGGCGCCAAGAGGCTTAAGCGCCTGGGAACCCAACGCCTGGCGCCAAGGGGCTTAAGCGCCTGGGAACCCAGCGCCTGGCGCCAAGAGGCTTAAGCGCCTGGCCCTCCCAGGGTCCCAGAGCCCCCAGCCGCCCCTCCCTTCTAATGTCACTACAGATGTATCGTGTGGTGTGGTGTGGTATTGTGTTGTGTCGTGTAACCCGCCGCCACCCGACGCAGCCAATGTGGCGAGTTGTTCGCCGCGTGAACGAAGCGCGTGACCACGATCTTTACGAGCTCAGTAGACCCACTACGCCATCTACCATTATAGTGTAGTGTGTAGTGTATTATATAGTAGTATATTAAGTGTAGTGTATATTGTAGTATATAGTAGTCTATAGTGTAGTATGTAGTGTATAGTGTAGTGTGTAGTGTAGTGTGTAGTGTATAGTGTAGTGTATAGTGTATTATATAGTAGTATATTAAGTGTAGTGTATATTGTAGTATATAGTAGTCTATAGTGTAGTGTGTAGTGTAGTGTGTAGTGTGTCGTGTATTATATAGTAGTATATTAAGTGTAGTGTATATTGTAGTATATAGTAGTCTATAGTGTAGTGTGTAGTGTATAGTGTAGTGTGTAGTGTATTATATAGTAGTATATTAAGTGTAGTGTATATTGTAGTATATAGTAGTCTATAGTGTAGTGTGTAGTGTATAGTGTATAGTGTAGTGTGTAGTGTATAGTGTAGTGTATAATGTATTATATAGTAGTATATTAAGTGTAGTGTATATTGTAGTATATAGTAGTCTATAGTGTAGTGTGTAGTGTAGTGTGTAGTGTATAGTGTATTATATAGTAGTATATTAAGTGTAGTGTATATTGTAGTATATAGTAGTCTATAGTGTAGTGTGTAGTGTATAGTGTAGTGTATAGTGTATTATATAGTAGTATATTAAGCGTAGTGTATATTGTAGTATATAGTAGTTTATAGTGTAGTGTGTAGTGTATAGTGTAGTGTGTAGTGTATAGTGTAGTGTATAATGTATTATATAATAGTATATTAAGTGTAGTGTATATTGTAGTATATAGTAGTCTATAGTGTAGTGTAGTGTGTAGTGTATAGTGTAGTGTATAGTGTATTATATAGTAGTATACTAAGTGTAGTGTATATTGTAGTATATAGTAGTCTATAGTGTAGTGTATAGTGTAGTTTAACACGTAGGCTTTCGCGACCAATGTTATTCATAATCAACGATTTTTGGGTTTAGATCGCGTTATTTATAAATGTGTCGTAACCCTCCACCACCCGACACGGCCAATCAGTAAAAATGTGTCACGTTGACAAAAGACAAAATAGTTCACTGCTTTAGCCCACCGGTGTGTTGAAGCCACAACATTTACAATTTGAGTAGCACGACGTTTCGCTGGTAATTCATCCAGCATCATCGGGCAATTCGCCAGAATGGTGAGGCTCTGCTGTGTCTCCCGTTCTTATATAGAGCAGCAATAGGAGGGTGACGTCATCATTAACTCATTAACTCATCAGGTGCAAAGATTCAGGGGGGGGAGTGATTGTAATTATATACTAGATTAGTAATCAGGCTATTGTTACGATGCGAGTTGTAGATTAGTAATCATTTGGAATGTGTTTTATTGTGATTATGCTACATTAGTAATCAGTTAGTGTTTGTTTCCCTTATAAGGAATTGTAATGTATCTTATTTAATAATACGCTTCCAGGCCGCACTAAGCCTGTAGTGTAGTGTAAAGTGTAGTGTATAGTAGTGTATAGTGTAGTATATAGTAGTGTAGTGTATAGTAGTGTAGTGTATAGTGTAGTGTATAGTAGTGTATAATAGTGTATAGTAATGTAGTGTATAGTGTAGTGTATAGTGTAGTGTATAGTAGTATATAATAGTGTGTAGTAGTGTAGTGTATAATGTAGTGTATAGTATAGTGTATAGTAGTATATAATAGTGTGTAGTAGTATAGTGTATAGTAGTGTATAGTAGTGTATAGTAGTGTGTAGTAGTGTAGTGTATAATGTAGTGTATAGTATAGTGTATAGTATAGTGTATAGTAGTATATAATAGTGTGTAGTAGTATAGTGTATAGTAGTGTATAGTGTAGTGTGTAGTAGTATATAATAGTGTGTAGTAGTGTAGTGTATAGTAGTGTATAGTGTAGTGTATCGTAGTGTATAGTATATAGTAGTGTAGTGTATAGTGTGTAGTAGTGTAGTATATAGTAGTGTATAGTAGTGTATAGTGTAGTGTATCGTAGTGTATAGTATATAGTAGTGTAGTGTATAGTGTGTAGTAGTGTAGTATATAGTAGTGTATAGTAGTGTAGAGTGTAGTGTATCGTAGTGTATAGTATATAGTAGTGTAGTGTATAGTGTGTAGTAGTGTAGTATATAGTAGTGTATAGTAGTGTAGAGTGTAGTGTATCGTAGTGTATAGTATATAGTAGTGTAGTGTATAGTGTGTAGTAGTGTAGTATATAGTAGTGTATAGTAGTGTAGAGTGTAGTGTATAGTAGTGTATAGTATATAGTAGTGTAGTGTATAGTGTGTAGTAGTGTAGTATATAGTAGTGTATAGTAGTGTAGAGTGTAGTGTATAGTAGTGTATAGTATATAGTAGTGTAGTGTATAGTGTGTAGTAGTGTAGTATATAGTAGTGTATAGTAGTGTAGAGTGTAGTGTATAGTAGTGTATAGTATATAGTAGTGTAGTGTATAGCAGAGGTGGGACAAAGTCATTGTTATGCAAGTCCAAGTCGAGTCGCAAGTCATCAAATTCATGCATGACTCGAGTCTGACTCGAGTCCAAGTCACATGACTCGAGTCCACACCTCTGGTGTATAGTGTGTAGTAGTGTAGTATATAGTAGTGTATAGTAGTGTATAGTGTAGTGTATAGTAGTGTATAGTATATAGTAGTGTAGTGTATAGTGCGTAGTAGTGTAGTGTATAGTAGTGTATAGTAGTGTATAGTAGTGTATAGTATATAGCAGTGTAGTGTATAGTGTAGTAGTGTAGTATATAGTAGTGTAGTGTATAGTGTATAGTAGTGCAGTGTATAGTAGTGTAGTGTAGTGGCGGGTTTAACGAGAACACATTTATATATTTACACGATCAAACGCCCAACAAAAAAATGTTTTCCTTCACCTTTCATTCCCCCCGCCCCCCCCGCCCCTCCCCCTCCCCCCCCGCCCCTCCCCCCCCCGCCCTTCCCCCTCCCCCCCTCCCCCCCGCCCCTCCCCCCACCAACCTGGAGCAGGTGAGAAGCCGTTCGGCTGCGAGTTTGCGGGCTGCGACCGACGTTTCGCGAACAGCAGCGACCGCAAGAAGCACATGCACGTGCACACGTCAGACAAGCCCTACCTGTGCAGGCTGTGCGACAAGTCGTACACGCACCCCAGCTCGCTGCGCAAGCACATGAAGGTGAGAGTGTAGTGTGTAGTGTAGTGTGTAGTGTAGTGTGTAGTGTAGTGTAGTGTGTAATGTAGTGTGTGTAGTGTAGTGTGTAGTGTAGTGTGTAGTGTGTAGTGTGTAGTGTAGTGTGTAGTGTAGTGTGTAGTGTAGTGAGTGAGTGTGTAGTGTGTAGTGTAGTGTAGTGTGTAGTGTAGTGAGTGAGTGTGTAGTGTAGTGTGTAGTGTAGTGAGTGAGTGTGTAGTGTGTAGTGTAGTGTAGTGTGTAGTGTAGTGAGTGAGTGTGTAGTGTAGTGTGTAGTGTAGTGTGTAGTGTAGTGTAGTGTGTAGTGTAGTGTAGTGTGTAGTGGAGTGAGTGTAGTGTAGTGTAGTGTGTAGTGTAGTGAGTGAGTGTGTAGTGTAGTGTGTAGTGTAGTGTAGTGTGTAGTGTAGTGTGTAGTGTAGTGTGTAGTGTAGTGTGTAGTGTAGTGTGTAGTGTAGTGTAGTGTGTAATGTAGTGTGTGTAGTGTAGTGTGTAGTGTAGTGTGTAGTGTGTAGTGTAGTGTGTAGTGTAGTGTGTAGTGTGTAGTGTAGTGTGTAGTGTAGTGAGTGAGTAGTGTAGTGTGTAGTGTAGTGTGTGAGTGTAGTGTAGTGTGTGTAGTGTAGTGTGTAGTGTAGTGTAGTGTGTAATGTAGTGTGTGTAGTGTAGTGTGTAGTGTAGTGTGTAGTGTGTAGTGTAGTGTGTAGTGTAGTGTAGTGTAGTGAGTGAGTGTGTAGTGTGTAGTGTAGTGTAGTGTGTAGTGTAGTGAGTGAGTGTGTAGTGTAGTGTGTAGTGTAGTGAGTGAGTGTGTAGTGTGTAGTGTAGTGTAGTGTGTAGTGTAGTGAGTGAGTGTGTAGTGTAGTGTGTAGTGTAGTGTGTAGTGTAGTGTAGTGTGTAGTGTAGTGTAGTGTGTAGTGTAGTGTGTAGTGTAGTGTAGTGTGTAGTGTAGTGTAGTGTGTAGTGGAGTGAGTGTAGTGTAGTGTGTAGTGTAGTGAGTGAGTGTGTAGTGTAGTGTAGTGTGTAGTGTAGTGTAGTGTGTAGTGTAGTGTGTAGTGTAGTGTGTAGTGTAGTGTAGTGTGTAATGTAGTGTGTGTAGTGTAGTGTGTAGTGTAGTGTGTAGTGTGTAGTGTAGTGTGTAGTGTAGTGTAGTGTGTAGTGTGTAGTGTAGTGTGTAGTGTAGTGAGTGAGTAGTGTAGTGTGTAGTGTAGTGTGTGAGTGTAGTGTAGTGTGTGTAGTGTAGTGTGTAGTGTGTAGTGTAGTGTGTAGTGTAGTGTGTAGTGTAGTGTAGTGTGCGACAAGTCGTACACGCACCCCAGCTCCCTGCGCAAGCACATGAAGGTGAGAGGGTAGTGTGTAGTGTGTAGTGTAGTGTGTAGTGTAGGGTGTGAGTATAGTGTAGTGTAGTATAGTGTAGTGAGTGTGGTGTAGAGTGTGTGTAGTGTAGAGTGTGTGTAGTGTGTAGTGTATAGTGTAGTGTGTGTAGTGTATAGTGTGAGTGTAGTGTGTAGTGTAGTGTGTGTAGTGTAGTGTGTAGTGTATAGGGAGTGAATGTGTGAGTGTAGTGTGTAGTGTAGTGTGTAGTGTAGTGTGTAGTGTAGTGTGGTGTGTGTGTATAGTGTAGTGTGTAGTGTGTGAGTGTAGTGTGTGAATGTAGTGTGTGTGTAGTGTATGAGTGTAGTGTGTAGGGAGTAAGTGTACTAATTTGAGGCTGAGTCGACCTAGGGGAGGCCCAGGATCGGTTCAAATAATCGTCACCGGTGTTGGTTGTGAGCGGGAATCGAACTCGGGTCGCTGGGTTCGTAGCGCAGCGTGGCGCTAACCACTACACCCACCACTTCCCACCTCCACCCTCACTCACCTCACACACACACTCTCTCACACTCCACTCACACACACACTCTCTCACACTCCACTCACACACACACTCTCTCACACTCCACTCACACACACACTCTCTCTCACTCCACTCACTCACCACTCTCTCTCACTCCACTCACACACACACTCTCTCTCACTCCACTCACTCACCACTCTCTCTCTCACTCACTCACACACTTACACTCACACTCACACACACACACTCACTCTACTCACTCACCACTCTCTCTCTCACTCCACTCACTCACCACTCTCTCACTCACTCACTTACTCACTCACCTCACCACTCTCTCTCACTTACTCAATCCACTCAATATTCAGTCTCTTACTCCACTCACTCACCACTCTCTCTCTCACTCACTCACACACTTACACTCACTCACACACACACACTCACTCTACTCACTCACCAGTCTCTCACTCTCTCACTCACACTCCACTCACTCACCACTCTCTCTCTCACTCACTCACTCACACACTTACACTCACTCACACACACACACTCACTCTACTCACTCACCAGTCTCTCACTCTCTCACTCACACTCCACTCACTCACCACTCTCTCACTCACTCACTCACACACTTACACTCACTCACACACACACACTCACTCTACTCACTCACCAGTCTCTCACTCTCTCACTCACACTCCACTCACTCACTCACCACTCTCACTCACTCACTCACACACTTACACTCACTCACACACACACACTCACTCTACTCACTCACCACTCTCTCACTTACTCACTCACACACTTACACTCACTCACTCACACACACACTTACACTCACACTCACACACACACTCACTCTACTCACTCACCAGTCTCTCACTCTCTCACTCACACACTTACACTCACTCACACACACACACACTCACTCTACTCACTCACCAGTCTCTCACTCTCTCACTCACACTCCACTCACTCACCACTCTCTCTCTCACTCACTCACTCACACACTTACACTCACTCACACACACACTCACTCTACTCACTCACCAGTCTCTCACTCTCTCACTCACACTCCACTCACTCACCACTCTCTCTCTACTCACTCACTCACTTACACTCACTCACTCACACACACTCACTCTACTCACCAGCCTCTCACTCTCTCACTCACACTCCACTCACTCACCACTCTCTCACTCACTCACTCACTCACACACTTACACTCACACACTCACTCTACTCACTCACCAGTCTCTCACTCTCTCACTCACACTCCACTCACTCACCACTCTCTCTCACTCACTCACTCACACACTTACACTCACTCACTCACACTCACTCACTCTACTCACTCACCACTCTCTCTCTCACTCACTCACACACTTACACTCACTCACACACACACACTCACTCTACTCACTCACCAGTCTCTCACTCTCTCACTCACACTCCACTCACTCACCACTCTCTCACTCACTCACACACTTACACTCACTCACACACACTCACTCTACTCACTCACTCACCAGTCTCTCTCACTCCACTCACTCACCACTCTCTCTCACTCCACTCACTCACCACTCTCTCTCTCACTCACTCACTCACACACTTACACTCACTCACACACACACTCACTCTACTCACTCACCAGTCTCTCACTCTCTCACTCACACTCCACTCACTCACCACTCTCTCACTCACTCACTCACACACTTACACTCACTCACACACTTACACTCACACTCACACACACACACTCTACTCACTCACCACTCTCTCACTCACTCACTCACACACTTACACTCACACACACACACTCACTCTACTCACTCACCAGTCTCTCACTCTCTCACTCACACTCCACTCACTCACCACTCTCTCTCTCTCTCACTCACTCACTTACACTCACTCACACACACACACTCACTCTACTCACTCACCAGTCTCTCACTCTCTCACTCACACTCCACTCACTCACCACTCTCTCTCTCACTCACTCACACACTTACACTCACTCACTCACACACACTCACTCTACTCACTCACCAGTCTCTCACTCTCTCACTCACACTCCACTCACTCACCACTCTCACTCTCACTCACTCACACACTTACACTCACACACACTCACTCACTCTACTCACTCACCAGTCTCTCTCTCACTCACACTCCACTCACTCACCACTCTCTCACTCACTCACTCACACACTTACACTCACTCTCACACACACACTCACTCTACTCACTCACCAGTCTCTCTCTCACTCACTCACACACGTACACTCACTCACACACACACACTCACTCCACTCACTCACCACTCTCTCACTCACTCACACACTTACACTCACACTCACACACACACACTCACTCCACTCACTCACCACTCTCTCACTCACTCACACACTTACACTCACTCACACACACACACTCACTCTACTCACTCACCAGTCTCTCACTCTCTCACTCACACTCCACTCGCTCACCACTCTCTCTCTCACACTCACTCACACACTTACACTCACTCACTCACCTCTCTCTCTCTCACTCACTCACACACTTACACTCATTCACACACACTCACTCACCAGTCTCTCACTCTCTCACTCACACTCCACTCACTCACCACTCTCTCTCTCACTCACTCACACACTTACACTCACTCACACACACTCACTCACTCTACTCACTCACCAGTCTCTCACTCTCTCACTCACACTCCACTCACTCACCACTCTCTCTCTCACTCACTCACACACTTACACTCACTCACACACACTCACTCACTCTACTCACTCACCACTCTCTCACTCTCTCACTCACACTCCACTCACTCACCACTCTCTCTCTACTCACTCACCAGTCTCTCACTCACACTCCACTCACTCACCACTCTCTCTCTCACTCACTCACACACTTACACTCACTCACACACACTCACTCACTCTACTCACTCACCACTCTCTCACTCTCTCACTCACACTCCACTCACTCACCACTCTCTCTCTCACTCACTCCACTCACCACTCTCTCACACTTACTCAATCCACTCACCACTCAATACTCAGTCACTCACTCACTCACATGCTCACTCACACACACACTCTCTCTCACTCCACTCACTCACCACTCTCTCACTCACTCACTCACACATTTACACTCACTCACACACACTCACTCACTCCACTCACTCACCAGTCTCTCACTCTCTCACTCACACTCCACTCACTCACCACTCACTCACTCACACACTTACACTCACTCACACACACACACTCACTCTACTCACTCACCAGTCTCTCACTCTCTCACTCACACTCCACTCACTCACCACTCTCTCTCACTCACTCACTCACACACTTACACTCACACTCACACACACACTCACTCTACTCACTCACCACTCTCTCTCACTCACTCACTCACACACTTACACTCACTCACACACACACACTCACTCTACTCACTCACCAGTCTCTCACTCTCTCACTCACACTCTACTCACTCACCACTCTCTCTCTCACTCACTCACACACTTACACTCACTCACACACACACACTCACTCTACTCACTCACCAGTCTCTCACTCTCTCACTCACACTCCACTCACTCACCACTCTCTCTCACTCACTCACTCACACACTTACACTCACACTCACACACACACTCACTCTACTCACTCACCACTCTCTCTCACTCACTCACTCACACACTTACACTCACTCACACACACACACTCACTCTACTCACTCACCAGTCTCTCACTCTCTCACTCACACTCCACTCACTCACCACTCTCTCTACTCACTCACACACTTACACTCACTCACACACACACTCACTCTACTCACTCACCAGTCTCTCACTCTCTCACTCACACTCCACTCACTCACCACTCTCTCTCTCACTCACTCACACACTTACACTCACTCACACACACACACTCACTCTACTCACTCACCAGTCTCTCACTCTCTCACTCACACTCCACTCACTCACCACTCTCTCTCACTCACTCACTCACTCACACACTCACACTCCACTCACACACACACACTCACTCTACTCACTCACCAGTCTCTCACTCTCTCACTCACACTCCACTCACTCACCACTCTCTCTCTCACTCACTCACTCACTCACACACTTACACTCACTCACACACACACACTCACTCTACTCACTCACCAGTCTCTCACTCTCTCACTCACACTCCACTCACTCACCACTCTCTCTCACTCACTCACTCACACACTTACACTCACTCACACACACACACTCACTCTACTCACTCACCAGTCTCTCACTCTCTCACTCACACACACTCACTCACCACTCTCTCACTCACTCACTCACTCACACACTTACACTCACACACACACACTCACTCTACTCACTCACCAGTCTCTCACTCTCTCACTCACACTCCACTCACTCACCACTCTCTCTCTCACTCACTCACTCACACACTTACACTCACACTCACACACACACTCACTCTACTCACTCACCAGTCTCTCACTCTCTCACTCACACTCCACTCACGCTTTCACTCCACTCACTTCACCCTCCTGGGTATCCAACTCTTGCCGCAGGTGCACGAGGGGGTCCACGCCTCCCAGCCCTCGCCCGCTGCCAGCTCGGGCTACGAATCGTCCACTCCTCCCGCAGCAGCAGCAGCAGCAGCAGCAGCCACCGCAGCAGCAGCAGCAGCAGCAGCAACGCAGCTGTCCACCGACGGTCCGACCATCAACCACAACAACCTCAACAACAACAGCGGCACCATCACTCGGCACCAAGTCGCCGTTGATCCGGAGCCCACGAGACCACTCACCGCCCCTGTTACAGCCACCGGCTTCCTGCCACAGCACAACCAGAACCAGCACAACCAGAACCAGCACCACCAGCACCAGCACAACCAGAATCAGCACCAGCACAACCAGCACCACCAGAACCAGCACAACCAGAATCAACACCACCAGAACCACGGACAGCACCACCAGAATCAGCACCACGGACAGCAGCAACAGCACCACCACCTACCAATAGCCGCTTGCGAAGTTCAAGCCAATTTGCATCCCAATTTCAATGAGTGGTACGTCTGAAGCGAGTGGTGGTGGTGGTGGTGGTAACGATGATGATGGTGGAGATATGATGATGATGGTGGTCGTGATGATGGTGGAGATGGGATGATGATGCTGATGATGATGGAGATGATGCTGATGATAGAGATGATGATCGTGATGATGGTGGAGATGGGATGATGATGATGATGATGGAGATGATGGAGATGATGGTGGTGGCGACGGTGGTATTAATAGCTTCGCCCGAGGTTAATCTGGCGTCATCAGCAACGTTTTGCTACACAGATCAATCTCCACCCGACACTCCGTCGTCCCGCGCTGGGGTGTAATGCCGCATCAGACATTTGAATTGATGTTGTTATTATTCATAATCAACGTTGTTGGGTTTAGATCGCGTGATTTATAAATGTGTCGAAACCCTCCACCACCCGACACGGCCAATCAGCAAAACAAGTGTCACGTTCATCTTCTTGGTTCTTTCGGTAAAGTCACGTAGAATGGAAATAATAAAATAAAAAAAAATAAAAAAAACATTATAAAATAATTCTCACGACGTTTCGGCCACAACGCAAGCAGCCGTCCTCAGGTGTGGAACAGGTCTGTCGAGAAGACAGAGTCTTCTTAGGTTTTTTCGGTAAAGTCACGTAGGTAAAACAGCAAAATGAATGAAAATAAAATAAAATAAAATCAAAAATCACGACGTTTCGGAGGCAACACAAGTCTCCGTCATCAGGTGGGACCGTCACAGCCAGATTAACTGCATCAAGTGAGGCAATGATTCAAGATGTAATCCCTTAAAAGCGAGTTGAGGGGGGGAGGAGAGGGAGGGGGGAGCTCATCAGACTATGGTAGCCAATGAATGGAACGTATCGGGAGGGGAGGGGGGGCGAGGCCAAAAGGGTGGGCGACGGCGTGCAAGCGATTGTGCGCAAGCGGCCAATAAAGACAGAGTCTGACATTCAGACTTTGTCTTCTCGACAGACGAAAGCTTTAAAATCACCAGACCTGTTCTCCACCTGAGGACGGCTGCTTGCGTTGTGGCCGAAACGTCGTGAGAATTTTGTAATTATGTTTTATTTTTATTATTTTATTATTTCCATTCTACGTGACTTTACCGAAAGAACCAAGAAGATGAATTCCTGCTGCAGTCACGAAAGCTTTAAAATCGAAATTTAAGTGTGTCACGTTGACAAAAGACAAAATATTTCACTGTAAATGTTGTGATTCCACGCTTCAACACACCGGTGTGGGGCTAAAGCAGTGAACTATTTTGTCTTTTTGTCAACGTGACACTTTGTTCGCTGATTGGCCGTGTCGGGTGGTGGAGGGTTACGACACATTCATAAAGCACGCTGCGATCTAAACCGAACAAACGTTGATCATGAATAATATTGGTCGCGAAAGCCTGCCACGTGTTAAACTGTTATCGTTGTTGTTGTTGTTGTTGATATATGGCGGCGTTGCATGCGCTGTTGTGTACGCGCATGTGTGCGTGCCGTGTCTGTGCGTGCGTCTGATGGTCTCTCTCGTTGTTGTTGTTGTTGTTGTCCGCCTGTACATGACGGAGTCCGCGTGTACACACAACAGCGCCGCGCGCGTGTGTGTGTGTGTGTATATATTTACGTAGGATTTACATTGATACGTGCGTAGATACAAAGGGCACCCGTATAGCCCGCAATAAGCTATTGGGGCAAGTGCTGTAGTGAGTAGTAGCGTCTATGAATGCCGGAACGAACAAACAAACAAACACACAAACACACAAACACACACACACACACAAACAAACAAACAAACACACACCCACACAAACACACACACACACAATAAACACACACACAAACACACGCACAAACACACACGCACAAACACACACACACAAACACACACACAAACACACACGCACAAACACACACACAAACAAACACACACAAACAAACACACACAAACACACACACACAAACATACACACACAAACACACACAAACACACACACACAAATACACACACACAAACACACACGCACAAACACACACACAAACAAACACACACAAACAAACACACACAAACACACACACACAAACACACACACAAACACACATACAAACACACACACAAACACACACACAAACAAACACACACAAACACACACACACAAACACACACAAACACACACACACAAACACACACACAAACACACACACACACGCACACACAAACACACACAAACACACACACACAAACACACACAAACACACACACACAAACACACACACAAACACACACACAAACACACACACACACAGGAGGCGCGGTTTGGCCTGGACGCACGCTTTTCCCGGCCGGCTTTGTCTCCCCAGCACCGATGTTTGTCACACACCGCACCAGGCACCGCGCTTGAGGCTGATCCGACCTAGGGGAGGTCCCGCCGGAACACGGTTCAGACATTCGCCGCGAGCGGTTAATCGAATTTGGTTCGCCGGGTTCGTAGCGGAGTGCGCTAACCGCTGCGCCACGACTCCCCAATCATGAACGTTCACACACACAAAGGTCCCCCGTGTAGCCTCAACAGACTGCAGGGGCAAGTGCTGTTAGTGGCGAGTAGCAGCAGCACCTGTGAAGGTAGACACAAAGACAAAGGTCCCCCGTGTAGCCTCAACAGACTGCTGGGGCAAGTGCTGTTAGTGGCGAATAGCAGCAGCACCTGTGAAGGTAGACACAGACAAAGGTCCCCCGTGTAGCCTCCAACAGACTGCTGGGGCAAGTGCTGTTAGTGGCGAATAGCAGCAGCACTTGTGAAGGTAGACACAAAGACAAAGGTCCCCCGTGTAGCCTCAACAGACTGCTGGGGCAAGTGCTGTTAGTAGCGAGTAGCAGCAGCACCTGTGAAGGTAGACACAAAGACAAACGTCCCCCGTGTAGCCTCAACAGACTGCTGGGGCAAGTGCTGTTAGTGGCGAATAGCAGCAGCACCTGTGAAGGTAGACACAAAGACAAAGGTCCCCCGTGTAGCCTCTACAGACTGTCGGGACAAGTGCTGTAAATAGCGAGGAGCAGCAGCACTTGTGAAGGCCGGCACACCGCACGAGGGGGTGGGTGGCCAGCCCCACGCCCGGCCGCCTTTGTCTCCCCCGTGACGATATTTACACACCGCAACGAGGTACTCATTTGAGGCTGAGTCGACCTAGGTCACACACACACACGTGCACACGCAGTCAAAGCACTAAGC
This sequence comes from Lampetra fluviatilis, assembly GCF_964198595.1. NCBI lineage: Eukaryota > Metazoa > Chordata > Hyperoartia > Petromyzontiformes > Petromyzontidae > Lampetra > Lampetra fluviatilis. The sequence goes on along the minus strand of NC_136341.1, from coordinate 4,042,423 downwards.
CGCTCTTAATCAAACGACGGGAACGGGGGGGGGGGGGGCAGGGGGGGGCTTTCCCTAAAGCAACGATGGAAATTCCACATTACGATGGCGGGCTGTGGCAAAGTCCGTCCACTGAATGCTAAAGCGCGTGCAGCCACTCGTCATGAACACGTGGCCGACCCGTGACGCGCTTGTCGACGTCACAAAGGGAGGGGTGGGGGTGTACGGTTGGTCACGTGCGAAAATTCGAGGCCGGCGCGGTCGTTTTGTCTTTGTTTCTATCGTTCCCCCGGTGAGAATAATAACATCAACAACAACAACAACACAGGCCACGCCGAGTCTGTGTGGCTCTCTGTGTCCTCGTAGGCAGAGCTGGCGGTCGCAAACGACAGCTCAACGAAGAGACTTGTCGTGGTTGATAATGGTGATGGTGGTGATGATGGTGGTGATGGTGGTGATGATGGTGATGGTGGTGATGATGGTGATGGTGGTGATGATGGTGATGGTGGTGATGATGGTAATGATGATGGTGATGATGATGGTGGTGATGATGGTGGTAATGATGATGGTAATGATGGTGGTGATGATGATGGTGGTGATGATGGTAATGATGATGGTGGTGATGATGGTGGTGATGATGGTAATGATGGTGATGATGGTGGTGATGGTAATGATGATGGTAATAATGATGGTAATGATGGTGGTGATGATGATGGTGATGATGATTGGTAATGATGATGGTGGTGATGATGGTGGTAATGATGATGGTTGATGATGATGGTGGTAATGATGATGGTGATGATGATGGTGGTGATGATGATGGTGATGATGATGGGTAATGATGATGGTGGTGATGATGATGGTGATGATGGTGGTGATGATGGTGGTAATGATGATGGTGGTGATGATGGTGGTAATGATGATGGTTGATGATGATGGTGGTAATGATGATGGTGATGATGATGGTGGTGATGATGATGGTGATGATGATGGGTAATGATGATGGTGGTGATGATGGTGGTAATGATGATGGTTGATGATGATGGTGGTAATGATGATGGTGATGATGATGGTGGTGATGATGATGGTGGTGATGATGATGATGGTGGTGATGATGATGATGGTGATGATGATTGGTAATGATGATGGTGGTGATGATGGTGGTAATGATGATGGTTGATGATGATGGTGGTAATGATGATGGTGATGATGATGGTGGTGATGATGATGGTGATGATGATGGGTAATGATGATGGTGGTGATGATGGTGGTGATGATGGTGGTGATGATGGTGGTAATGATGATGGTGGTGATGATGGTGGTAATGATGATGGTTGATGATGATGGTGGTAATGATGATGGTGATGATGATGGTGGTGATGATGATGGTGATGATGATGGGTAATGATGATGGTGGTGATGATGGTGGTAATGATGATGGTTGATGATGATGGTGGTAATGATGATGGTGGTGATGATGATGGTGGTGATGATGATGGTGGTGATGATGATGATGGTGATGATGATTGGTAATGATGATGGTGGTGATGATGGTGGTAATGATGATGGTGGTGATGATGGTGATGATGATTGGTAATGATGATGGTGGTAATGATGATGGTGATGATGGTAATGATGATGATGGTGGTAATGATGATGGTGATGATGGTAATGATGATGATGGTGATGATGATTGGTAATGATGATGGTGATGATGATGGTGATGATGATTGGTAATGATGATGATGATGGTAATGATGATGATGGTAATGATGATGATGGTAATGATGATGATGGTAATGATGATGATGATGATGGTAATGATCGTCACGTTGCCTAACCACGGAGGGCTGACGCTTTGGGTATATCGCGTAGAGCTGGTGTTTGACAACTCAGAGCCCCTGGCTGTCAGGGATGTCATCTTTAATTTCTAGCGGAGCCGAAACCGACCGCCCCAAGCAGAGGAGTGATCGCCTGGGAGCAGGCTACCACACAGAACACGAAGAAGAATCAACACAAGATCACACACACACACACACACCCAATCACACCGAATGTCCCTTCCGCTTGTTCGAGACGACTCACACAGAAGCTTTGGGAGAAGGGAGGATGGGGGGGGGAGGTCATCCACATCCCCTAGGCAAATATTCTAGGGTTTTTTCGGTAAAGTCACGTAGGTAAAACAATTAAAATTAATAAAAGTAAAATTAAAAATAAAATAAAAATCACGACGTTTCGGAGGCAACACAAGCCTCCGTCTTCAGGTGGAACCGTCACAGCACGCTCGCTGTATCAAGGGAGAGACTGAGCCTTTTGTTATGTAGAGTTGGTGCGGCTGAAATCGCTGCCAGGAACGAGTGTTTGTTGTGTAGAATGATTGAACTGGGAGGTTCTAAGAGTTGTTACGATGCGGCTGATGTAAATGGGACTGAGCTTTTATTACGTAGACGAAACAGCACTTTGTTACGTTGATGGGATTCATTCTAGATTTGCCAAATATGTGTGGTAAAACTTAAAGTAGGAAAACCAGCGTGCGAAATAAGAAGAAGAAACCATAATGTAACTAAAGAATAGTGTCTGTCAAATAAGATGTTCCAAATATGTGAAGTTAAATCTTTTTTGCATGGTTAATAACATCTTTCCAATGCTTCACAGAGTTTCCCCGTGTCTCTCCTCCGGGTTCTTCCACCCCTCGCCTGCCAAACCCTCTTCGGACAGAGCGAGATGTCCATGGGCAGACAAGCAGCATCCCCGGTAGCCAGATGGTCACAGACTTTACTCGTGGCCAGTGCCAGGCCCCGAAGCCAGCTTGCTTCCCCGCTCCTGCCGCTACTGGTGTGATCCCGTGGCGTCAGACATCCCAAAGGCCCTGCTTCAATCAAAACGTAGAACAGTGTTAATAATATTTTTGGTTCTTTCGGTTAAGTCACGTAGAAGGGAAATAATAAATTAATAAAATAATAAAACATAATAATATAATATGTCTAAAAATATAATTATTTCTTATATTATTTTATTATGTTTTATTTTTATTATTTTATTATTTCCCTTCTACGCGACTTTACCGAAAGAACCAAGAAGATGAATCCCTGCAGTCACGAAAGCTTTACATCGAAAGTATTAATAATAGTGATAGGTTTTTACCCTTTCAACTGGTACACAATCTGACACAAAATCCACCACAACCGCTACTGCTGCTGCTGCTTTTGAGTTGTGCACCCACTGCCGATTCGGGCACCCCCTTTCATAGGGCTGCTCAGTCGATTGTTTCGTCTCTGGGCCAATCAGGTGAGAGGCGCGTCTATGAATCGTCTGAGATTCCGTCGCCCTGGTTGGCATGAAAGCCGCTCGCTCCCACGCCGGTCAGACCGCGACGTGGTGACTCCGGGCTCCACGCAAAGGACGGCGACCAAAACCGCGAGTTTCTCTCTACATCTCACGGGGTATGTTTCACGCATGATGATGGTGGTGGTGGTGGTGGTGATGGTGGTGGCGTGATGATGGTGATGGTGGTGGTGATGGTGGTGATGATGATGGTGGTGGTGATCATGAATGTGGTGGTGATGGTGGTGATGATGGTGGTGGTAATGATAATGGTGATTATGATGGTGATGATGGTGGTGATGATGATGATGATTATGATGATGATGATGGTGGTGGTGATGATGGTGATGATGTTGATGATGGTGATGACCGTCATACACACAAAGACAAAGCTCCCCCGTGTAGCCTCAACAGACTGTAGGGGCAAGTGCTGTTAGCGAGCAGCACCTATGAAGGCTGCCGGCACTGTGGCACACGAGGGGCTGGGTGGCCAGCATGCCCAAGCAGCTTCTGTTTGGCCGCATAGAGGGGGCGAAACGGGCACGGCACGGGCTGGAGCGATGAGCGGGTGAGTGAGTGAGTCGATTGGTGAGTAGGTGAGTGTGTGAGTGAGTAAGTGGGTCGGTGGGCGAGTAGGTGAGTGAGTGAGTGAGTGCGTGAGTGAGTGACACGGACGAAGAGATGGAAAAAGAGAAGAGATGGAGTGATGTGGTACAGGAGGACGTGGAGCTGAGTGGACTTGCCGATGACTGGTACCAGCGATGTCAAGATCGGCCTCTGTGGAGGAGGCTCGTGAAGGACGCTACTGGGCAGTTGGAGGCAGTCGCCCTCCAACAACAACGGAGGGCGGAGGAGCGACGCTCACAACAACGCGCGGAGCGCCGGGCGGCTAAAGCGCAGCAAGTTGGCACAGTAGGGGGGCACAGGTGGTGCATCGGTCAATCATCTCAGTCAGTCGACCCATTGGTGGTGGTGGAGGGGATGGTTGTGGTGGTGGTGGTGGTTGTGGCGGGGAGCGGTGGGTGTAGTGGTTAGCGTTACGCTGTGCGACGAACCTGGCGACCTGAGTTCGATTCCCGCTCACGGCCAACATCAGTGACGATTATCTGATCCGGTCCTGGGCCTCCCCTAAGTGGACTCAGCCTCAAATGAGTACCTGGTGCGGTGTGTAGTAAACATCGCCACTGGGGAGACAAAGGCGGCCGGGCGTGGTGCTGGCCACCCACCCCCTCGTGTGCCACAGTGCCGGCCTTCATAGGTGCTCGCTAACAGCACTTGCCCCTACAGTCTGTTAGAGGCTACACGGGGGACCTTTGTCTTTGTGGTGGTGGTTGTGGTGGGGATAGTGAAGATGATAGTTTTGGTGGTGGTGATGGTGGGGATGGTTGTGGTGGTGGTGGTAGTTGTTGTGGTGGTGGTCGTGGTGGTGGTTGTGGTGGTGGTGGGGATGGTTGTGTTGGGGATGGTTGTGGTGGTGATAGTGGTGGTAGTGGTGGTTGTGTTGGGGATGGTTGTGGTGGTGGTAGTGGTGGTGATGGTGGGGATGGTTGTGGTGGTAGGTGGTGGTGGTGTGGATGGTTGTGGTGGTGATAGTGGTGGTGGTGGTAGTGGTGGTAGTGGTGGTTGTGTTGGGGATGGTTGTGGTGGTGGTAGTGGTGGTGATGGTGGGGATGGTTGTGGTGGTGGTGGTAGGTGGTGGTGGTGTGGATGGTTGTGGTGGTGATAGTGGTGGTGGTGGTAGTGGTGGTTGTGTTGGGGATGGTTGTGGTGGTGGTAGTGGTGGTGATGGTGGGGATGGTTGTGGTGGTGGTGGTGGTGGTGAAGGCGCTTCTGCGTGTGACACGCGGCTTTGTTGTCGTGTGGCGAGTCTCACAAAGTCGCTTTGTGAGCCAGTCTGTGAAGGGCTCTCCATGGCCGCAGACGCACGTGGCAGTGATGTCAGTGTGTGTGTGTGTCAGTGTGTGTGTCAGTGTATCTGTGTGTGTCTGTGTGTCTGTGTGTCATGTATGTGTGTATGATGTCTGTGTGTGTGATGTCTGTGTGTTATGTCTTTGTGTGTCTGTGTGTGTCTGTGTGTGTTTGTGTGTCTGTGTGCTGTCTTTGTGTGACGTCTTTGTGTGTATGTGTGTTTTTTTCTGTGTAAGGTGCTGGTAACCCCTCTACCTTCAACTAATTACCACTAAACCATGACGTCTCCTGGCCAAACCCCATTTGGGGGAGCCAGGAAACAGAATCATTTCCCTCGGGGCTCCTCCAGAAACAGCAAAAGCTCTTGGTTGTTCTTCGTGCTTTCGGAGTCCCTGACCCTCTGCTCACGATCATTAAGGACCTTCATGATGGTGAGCGGGCCCGGGTAAAACTACGTGGCCGGGAGTCGGAGCCTTTCCCTGTACACCTTGGGGTGCGACAGGGATGTCCTCTGGCTCCCACATTATTTAACATCTATTTCGACTGCGTAGTTCGTGAAGCCTTCAATAGCTGTACCGGGGGAATTTCCATCAGGTACAGATACAGCTGATCGATGCCCGGGTGCGGTCAAGGGATGGCTCCCTATTGGTCAACCACGTTATGTATGCCGATGATTTGGTAATAGCTGCTCATTCAGAGGGGGAGTTGGAGACGCTGCTGCTGAGACTGGAGCATGCCACTAAGAGGTGGGGCCTTACCATCAGCCCCACCAAAACTAAGCACCTGCCTGGGTATTTTGTACCATCGGACACTCCACCCCCACAACTCCCAGTCGGTGATGGGGCAGTTGTGGAGAGAGTGGAGAGTTTCCAATACCTGGGCAGTGTGCTTATGACCGGCTCCAGTTTAACAGCAGAGGTCTCACTCCGAATCAGTCGAGCGGCAATATCTTTTCATCGGTTGTGTAACACTGTGTGGAAGCTACCTGGTCTGTCGCTCCGCACGAAGCTTCAGGTCTTCTCGGCCACAGTCATTCCTTCCCTTCTCTATGCTTGGAACATCTTCGCCGGTTGGAGACATTTAGGCTGGCCTGCCTATGATCCATCCTGGCTTTAACCTGCATGCTGGATTATGTGAGGAGCTCACAAATCCTTGAAAGATCTGGGAAAAGTCCCATCGGTGAGCTCCTCCGGCAGGCAAGGCTGCGTTGGCTGGGCCATGTAGCTCGCATGCCCAGCCACCGAATGCCAAAACAGCTTTTGTTCGGCCGGATCAAGGGGGCCAGGCGGGCGCGGCACGGGCTAGAGAAGAGATGGAGTGATGTGGTACAAGAGGACGTGGAGCTGAGTGGACTTGCCGATGACTGGTACCAGCTGTGTCAAGATCGGCCTCTGTGGAGGAGGCTCGTGAAGGACGCTACTGGGCAGTTGGAGGCAGTTGCCCTCCAACAACAACGGAGGGTGGAGGAGCGACGCTCACAACAACGAGCGGAGGGCCGGGTGGATAAAGCACAGCAAGTTGGTACAGTAGGGGGCACAGGTGGTGCATCAGCCAGTCATCTCGGTCATCTCGGTCAGGCGACCCGTGGCACCTGCTGGGTCTGCCCCGTGACCTCCTGCCAGCGGGCGTTCGACACTTCACGTGGTAGCCTCAAGGTGCACATGGCCTGGCACAAGCGTCGTGGTGACGTCACCGCCACTTAGTGGCGAATGGCGGTTGTTGTTGTTGTGTGTGTCTGTGTGTGTGTTTGTGTCTGTGTGTCTGTGTGTATGTATGTGTAGGTGTGTGTAGGTGTGTGTGTGTGTGTCTGTGTGTGTGTGGCTGTGTTTGTCTTTGTCTTCATGCAAAGGCGGCCGGGCGTGGTGCTGGCCACCCACCCCCCCGTGTGCCGGCTGCTCGCTAACAGCACTTGCCCCAACAGCCTGTCAAAGGCTACACGGGGGATCTTTGTCAGTGTGTAGTAAACATCGCCACTGGGGAGACAAAGGCGGCCGGGCGTGGTGGTGGTGCTGGCCCAAAACCCCACTCCATTGACGTGCTGCCATCACCTGCACTTGCCCCCTAATTCTGTTGAGGCTACACGGCGCGCAGGTGGCACCTTTGCCTTTGTGCTGCCTCTTCACAATCACCCGGAGCCTGCGGGAGCCAATCAGAGTCGTTTGTGGGGCTCAGCGGGTGGCACCGGCGGGGGGAGGGGGGAGGGGCTAGGGCTGGGTGGGGGGGGGGGCATCAAGATTGGTGGGGGCTAGCGGGGGGGGGGGCTAGCGGGGGGGGGCTGGGGAGGACGCGGGGGGGGGGGGGCTGGGGGGGGTCATCAAGTTTGGTGGGGGGTGTAGTGGGGGCTATGGGAGCTGTGGTCACTGGGGGTGTAGTGGGGGGCTATGGGAGCTGTGGGCACTGGGGGTGTAGTGGGGGGCTATGGGAGCTGTGTGCACTGGGGGTGTAGTGGGGGGCTATGGGAGCTGTGGGCACTGGGGGTGTAGTGGGGGGCTATGGGAGCTGTGGGCACTGGGGGTGTAGTGGGGGGCTATGGGAGCTGTGGGCACTGGGGGTGTAGTGGGGGGCTATGGGGAGCTGTGGGCACTGGGGGTGTAGTGGGGGGCTATGGAGAGCTGTGGGCACTGGGGGTGTAGTGGGGGGCTATGGAGAGCTGTGGGCACTGGGGGTGTAGTGGGGGGCTATGGGGAGCTGTGTGCACTGGGGGTGTAGTGGGGGGCTATGGGGAGCTGTGTGCACTTTGGGTGTAGTGGGGGGCTATGGGGAGCTGTGAGCACTGGGGGTGTAGTGGGGGGCTATGGGAGCTGTGTTCACTGGGGGTGTAGTGGGGGGCTATGGGAGCTGTGTGCACTGGGGGTGTAGTGGGGGGCTATGGGAGCTGTGTGCACTGGGGGTGTAGTGGGGGGCTATGGGAGCTGTGTGCACTGGGGGTGTAGTGGGGGGCTATTGGGAGCTGTGTGCACTGGGGGTGTAGTGGGGGGCTATGGGGAGCTGTGTGCACTGGGGGTGTAGTGGGGGGCTATGGGGAGCTGTGTGCACTGGGGGTGTAGTGGGGGGCTATGGGAGCTGTGTTCACTGGGGGTGTAGTGGGGGGCTATGGGAGCTGTGTTCACTGGGGGTGTAGTGGGGGGCTATGGGGAGCTGTGTGCACTGGGGGTGTAGTGGGGGGCTATGGGAGCTGTGTGCACTGGGGGTGTAGTGGGGGGCTATGGGGAGCTGTGTGCACTGGGGGTGTAGTGGGGGGCTATGGGGAGCTGTGTGCACTGGGGGTGTAGTGGGGGGCTATGGGAGCTGTGTTCACTGGGGGTGTAGTGGGGGGCTATGGGAGCTGTGTTCACTGGGGGTGTAGTGGGGGGCTATGGGAGCTGTGTTCACTGGGGGTGTAGTGGGGGGCTATGGGGAGCTGCGTGTACTGGGGGTGTAGTGGGGCGCTATGGGGAGCTGTGGGTACTGGGGGTGTAGTGGGGGGCTATGGGGAGCTGTGTGTACTGGGGGTGTAGTGGGGGGCTATGGGGAGCTGTGTGCACTGGGGGTGTAGTGGGGGGCTATGGGAGCTGTGTTCACTGGGGGTGTAGTGGGGGGCTATGGGGAGCTGTGTGCACTGGGGGTGTAGTGGGGGGCTATGGGAGCTGTGTGCACTGGGGGCGTAGTGGGGGGCTATGGGAGCTGTGGGCACTGGGGGCGTAGTGGGGGCCTATGGGGAGCTGTGTGCACTGGGGGGGTAGTGGGGGGCTATGGGGAGCTGTGTGCACTGGGGTGTAGTGGGGGGCTATGGGAGCTGTGGTCACTGGGGGTGTAGTGGGGGGCTATGGGGAGCTGTGTGTAGTGGGGGTGTAGTGGGGGGCTATGGGAGCTGTGTGCACTGGGGGTGTAGTGGGGGGCTATGGGAGCTGTGGGCACTGGGGGTGTAGTGGGGGGCTATGGGGAGCTGTGTGCACTGGGGGTGTAGTGGGGGGCTATGGGAGCTGTGGGCACTGGGGGTGTAGTGGGGGGCTATGGGGAGCTGTGTGCACTGGGGGTGTAGTGGGGGGCTATGGGAGCTGTGGGCATTGGGGGTGTAGTGGGGGGCTATGGGAGCTGTGGGCACTGGGGGTGTAGTGGGGGGCTATGGGAGCTGTGTGCACTAGGGGTGTAGTGGGGGGCTATGGGAGCTGTGTGCACTGGGGGTGTAGTGGGGGGCTATGGGGAGCTGTGGGCACTGGGGGTGTAGTGGGGGGCTATGGGGAGCTGTGTGCACTGGGGGTGTAGTGGGGGGCTATGGGGAGCTGTGTGCACTGGGGGTGTAGTGGGGGGCTATGGGAGCTGTGTGCACTGGGGGTGTAGTGGGGGGCTATGGGGAGCTGTGTGAACTGGGGGTGTAGTGGGGGGCTATGGGAGCTGTGTGCACTGGGGGTGTAGTGGGGGGCTATGGGGAGCTGTGGGCACTGGGGGTGTAGTGGGGGGCTATGGGGAGCTGTGTGCACTGGGGGTGTAGTGGGGGGCTATGGGAGCTGTGTGCACTGGGGGTGTAGTGGGGGGCTATGGGGAGCTGTGTGCACTGGGGGTGTAGTGGGGGGCTATGGGGAGCTGTGTGCACTGGGGGTGTAGTGGGGGGCTATCGGAGCTGTGTGCACTGGGGGTGTAGTGGGGGGCTATGGGGAGCTGTGGGCACTGGAGGTGTAGTGGGGGGCTATAGGGAGCTGTGTGTAGTGGGGGTCTAGTGGGGGGCTATGGGAGCTGTGTGCACTGGGGGTGTAGTGGGGGGCTGGGGGTGTAGTGGGGGGCTGGGGGTGTAGTGGGGGGCTGACCCTGGCTCCTCTGTGCGGTGTTTCGTGGAGCGGTGGTGCAGCGGTTAGCGCAGCAGCTGCCGGCACTGTGGCACACGAGGGGGTGGGTGGACAGTAACCACGCCCGGCCGCCTTTGTCTCCCTAGTGGCGATGTTTACTACACACCGCACCAGGTACTCATTTGAGGCTGAGTCGACCTAGGGGAGGAGGCCCAGGACCGGTTCTTAGAATCGTCAGCGGTGTTGGCCGTGAGTGGGAATCGAACTCGTGTCGCCGGGTTCACAGCACAGCGCGCTAACCACTGCGCCACCGCTCCCCACACTCAATCACACACAACAACCACAACAACAACCGCCATTCGCCACTAAGTGGCGGTGACGTCACCACGACGCTTGTGCCAGGCTAGGTGCACGTTGAGGCCACGTGAAGTGTCGAACTCCCGCTGGCAGGAGGTCACGGGGCAGACCCAGCAGGTGCCACGGGTCGACTGACTGAGATGAGTGGCCGATGCACCACCTATGACCCCCTACAGTGCCAACTTGCTGTGCTTTAGCCACCCGGCGTTCCGCTCGTTGTTGTGAGCGTCGCTCCTCCGCCCTCCGTTGTTGTTGGAGGGCGACTGCCTCCCAGCCACTCACTCAGCCAACCCACCCATTCAGCCACGCACTCATTCCGCCCCTCACTCACTCACTCAGTCACTCACTCACTCAGCCACTCACTCACTCAGCCACTTACTCACTCAGCCACTCACTCACTCAGCCACTCACTCACTTAGCCACCCACTCACTCAGTCACTCACTTAGCCACTCAGCCACTCACTCACTTAGCCCCTCACTCACTCACTCAGCCACTCACTCACTCAGCCACTCACTCACTCAGCCACTCACTCACTTAGCCACCCACTCACTCAGTCACTCACTCACTCAGCCACTCAGCCACTCACTCACTTAGCCACTCACTCACTCACTCAGTCACTCAGCCACTCAGCCACTCACTCACTCAGCCACTCACTCACTCAGCCACTCACTCACTCAACCACTCACTCACTCAGCCACTCACTCACTCAACCACTCACTCACTTAGCCACCCACTCACTCAGTCACTCAGCCACTCAGCCACTCACTCACTTAGCCACTCACTCACTCAGCCACTCACTCACTCAGCCACTTACTCACTCAACCACTCACTCACTCAGCCACTCACTCACTCAACCACTCACTCACTTAGCCACCCACTCACTCAGTCACTCAGCCACTCACTCACTTAGCCACTCACTCACTCAGCCACTCACTCACTTAGACACTCACTCACTCAGCCACCCACTCACTCAGTCACTCAGTCACTCAGCCACTCACTCACTCAGCCACTCACTCATTCCGCCACTCACTCACTCAGCCAACCGACCCATTCAGCCATTCACTCAACCACCTACTCACTTAGCCAGCTGGTCACTCAGCCACTCACTCAATAATTCACTCACTCAGCCACTCACGCACTCAGCCACTCACTCAACTACCCACTAACTCAGCCACCGACCCAATCACTCAACCACTCACTCACCATACCAGTCAGCCACTCAATCACTCACTCAGTCACCCACTAACTCAGCCACCGATTTACTCACTCAGCCACTCACTCACCTAGTCAGCCACTCAATCACTCACTCAACTACCCACTAACTCAGCCACCAACTTATTCACTCAACCACTCACTCACCCACTCACTCACCCTACCAGTCAGCCACTCAATCACTCACTCGGTCACCCACTAACTCAGCCACCGATTTACTCACTCAACCACTCACTCACCCTACCGGTCAGTCACTCAGCCACTCACTCACTCAACTAGTCAGCCACTCAATCACTCACTCAGCCACCCACTAACTCAGCCATCGACCCAATCACTCAACCACTCACTCACCCTACCTGTCACTCAGCCACTCACTCACTCAACCAGTCAGCCACTCAATCACTCACTCAGCCACCCACTAACTCAGCCATCGACCCAATCACTCAACCACTCACTCACCCTACCTGTCACTCAGCCACTCACTCACTCAACCAGTCAGCCACTCAATCACTCACTCAGCCACCCACTAACTCAGCCATCGACCCAATCACTCAACCACTCACTCACCCTACCTGTCACTCAGCCACTCACTCACTCAACCAGTCAGCCACTCAATCACTCACTCAGCCACCCACTAACTCAGCCATCGACCCAATCACTCAACCACTCACTCACCCTACCTGTCACTCAGCCACTCACTCACTCAACCAGTCAGCCACCGACTCACTCACCCAACCACCCACCCACCCACTCGCCCACCCACCCACCCACCCACTCACACCCGCCCGTCCACCAACTCAAGCTGTCAGTCACTCAAATCCAGACAAACCCACAGAGGTTAATTCACGCAATGCCATCTCATCAGCGTGGCGAACCCCCGCGGAAAGATCTCCACCACCGACTGACGCTGCAGCGTTCAACTCCGCGAGGACCTCCATCTCGCGTCGTGGCCCCGAGATCGCTTCTCATCCCCCGCCTCGAACCAAGACGAGTGTCTCGCCGTCTGTCTGCTGCCAACACTCTCGTTATTATTTTACGATCAGTGGAAACAAGGAGATGCTCGGTGTAGTCGGCACTTTGCTTCGTTCATCATTTCGTAATTTTTTTTATTTTTAAACTTTGCTTTATGTAAACCCCCACCTCTCGCTCGGTCACTCTCTCGCTCGGTCACTCTCTCGCTCACTTTTTCGCTCACTCTCTCTCTCTCGGTCACTCTCTCGCTCACTCTCTCGCTCACTCTCTCGCTCACTCTCTCGCTCACTCTCTCGCTCACCCTCTCGCTCACCCTCTCGCTCACCCTCTCGCTCACTCTCTCGCTCTCTCTCTCGGTCACTCTCTCGCTCACTCTCTCGCTCACTCTCTCGCTCACTCTCTCGCTCACTCTCTCGCTCACTCTCTCGCTCACCCTCTCGCTCACTCTCTCGCTCACTCTCTCGCTCTCTCTCTCGCTCACTCTCTCGCTCACTCTCTCGCTCACTCTCTCGCTCACTCTCTCGCTCACTCTCTCGCTCACTCTCTCGCTCACCCTCTCGCTCACCCTCTCGCTCACCCTCTCGCTCACTCTCTCGCTCTCTCTCTCGCTCACTCTCTCGCTCACTCTCTCGCTCTCTCTCTCGCTCTCTCTCTCGCTCACTCTCTCAGTCACTCTCTCGCTCACTCTCTCGCTCACTCTCTCGCTCACTCTCTCGCTCACCCTCTCGCTCACTCTCTCGCTCACCCTCTCGCTCACCCTCTCGGTCACTCTCTCGCTCACCCTCTCGCTCACCCTCTCGGTCACTCTCTCGCTCACTCTCTCGCTCACTCTCTCGCTCACTCTCTCGCTCACTCTCTCGCTCACCCTCTCGCTCACCCTCTCGCTCACTCTGTCGCTCACCCTTTCGCTCACCCTCTCGCTCACTCTCTCGCTCACCCTCTCGCTCACCCTCTCGCTCACTCTCTCGCTCACTCTCTCGCTCACCCTCTCGCTCACTCTCTCGCTCACCCTCTCGCTCACCCTCTCGCTCACTCTGTCGCTCACCCTCTCGCTCACCCTCTCGCTCACCCTCTCGCTCACCCTCTCGCTCACTCTCTCGCTCACCCTCTCGCTCACCCTCTCGCTCACTCTCTCGCTCACCCTCTCGCTCACCCTCTCGCTCACTCTCTCGCTCACCCTCTCGCTCACCCTCTCGCTCACTCTCTCGCTCACTCTCTCGCTCACCCTCTCGCTCACCCTCTCGCTCACCCTCTCGCTCACTCTCTCGCTCACCCTCTCGCTCACCCTCTCGCTCACTCTCTCGCTCACTCTCTCGCTCACCCTCTCGCTCACCCTCTCGCTCACTCTCTCGCTCACCCTCTCGCTCACCCTCTCGCTCATTTTCTCGCTCACCCTCCCGCTCACTCTCTCGCTCACTCTCTCGCTCACCCTCTCGCTCACCCTCTCGCTCACCCTCTCGCTCACTCTCTCGCTCACCCTCTCGCTCACCCTCTCGCTCACCCTCTCGCTCACCCTCTCGCTCACTCTCTCGCTCACTCTCTCGCTCACCCTCTCGCTCACCCTCTCGCTCACTCTGTCGCTCACCCTCTCGCTCACCCTCTCGCTCACCCTCTCGCTCACCCTCTCGCTCTGCACGCAGCCCTTCTCGCAGTCCGACGGCCTCCGACGGGAAACTCTCTACCCACCCAGCCCACCTCTCGCTCCCTCTCTCTCGAAGGCAAAGCGTGAACCCGGGGGGGTGGGGGGCACGGTTCGTGATTACAGCGCCTCGGATAACGAAAGGAATAAAACTGGGGGGGGGGGTGGAGTGATTAACCCGGTCTTCGTTCTGATGCTTCAGCTGCCTGCAGGCTTCGTGTGATAAGTGAGAGGGTGAGAAGGGGGGGGGTGGAGAGAGGGGGTGGGTGGGGGGGTTAATTTGGAGCTGTGAGTGGAATTGTGTTGGGGCCCTCGTGTGCCCTCCTCCTGCCAATTATTGTGAGGGTCGTCACCTCCTCTCACTCACTCTCTCTCTCACTCTCACACTCTCTCTCTGTCTCTGTGTGTGGTGCCTCGTTGCCTCGTGGTGGAAGTTGGTGTGGGTGGGTGGGGTGGTGGTGGTGGAGGTGATGGGTGGGATGATGGGTGGTGATGGAGGGGGGGTGATAGGAGTGGTGATGGGGGGGGTGATGGGTGGATGGGGTGATGGGGTGATGGGGTAATGGGTGGGGTGGATGGGGTGATGGGTGGAGTGATGGGTGGGGTGATGGGTGGTGATGAGGGGATGATGGGTGGGGTGGATGGGTTGATGGGTGGGATGATGGGTGGGTCGATGGTGTGGTGGGTGGGTGGGATGATGGATGGTGATGGAGGTGGTGGAGGTGGTAATGGGGGTGGTGATGGGGGTGGTGAAGGGTGTTGATGGGGGGTGATGGGTGGGATGATGGGTGGGGTGGTGGTGGGATGAATGGGGGGGGGTGATGGGTGGTGATGTGGGGTGATGGGTGGGATGATGGGTGGGATGGATGGGATGGATGGGACGGATGGGGTTATGGATGGGGTGATGGGTAGGATGGTTGGGGTGATGGGGTGATGGGGTGATGGATTGGGTGATGGGGTGATGGATGGATGGGGTGATGGATGGATGGGGTGATGGGGTGATGGTTGGGGTGATGGGTGGGACGGATGGGGTGATGGGGTGATGGGTGGGGTAATGGATGGGGTGGGATCATTGGATGTGAGCGTCGTCTTCGTGGCGTGCAAGGAATCCCAGCGCAGGGTCACCAGGGGAGAAGCAGCAGCAGCAGCAGTGGCAGCAGCTACAGCAGCAGCAGTAGTAGCAGCAGCAGCTACAGCAGCAGCAGCTACAGCAGCAGCGGCTACAGCAGCGGCTACAGCAGCAGCAGTAGCAGTAGTAGCAGCAGTAGCAGCAGTAGCAGCAGCTACAGCAGCAGCGGCTACAGCAGCAGCAGCAGCAGCAGCTACAGCAGCAGCAGCAGCTACAGCAGCAGCAGCAGTAGCAGCAGCAGCAGCAGCAGCAGCTACAGCAGCAGCAGCAGCAGCAGCTACAGCAGCAGCAGCTACAGCAGCAGCAGCTACAGCAGCAGCAGCAGTAGCAGCAGCAGCAGCAGCTACAGCAGCAGCTACAGCAGCAGCAGCAGCTACAGCAGCAGCTACAGCAGCTACAGCAGCTACAGCAGCTACAGCAGCAGCAGCAGTAGCAGCAGCAGCAGCAGCTACAGCAGCAGCTACAGCAGCAGCAGCAGCTACAGCAGCAGCTACAGCAGCAGCTACAGCAGCTACAGCAGCAGCAGCAGCTACAGCAGCAGCTACAGCAGCAGCTACAGCAGCAGCAGCTACAGCAGCAGCAGCAGCTACAGCAGCAGCTACAGCAGCAGCTACAGCAGCAGCAGCTACAGCAGCTACAGCAGCTGCAGCAGCAGCAGCAGCTACAGCAGCAGCAGCAGCGCGCTGATGGGCGTGGAGACGGGTGGGTATCTCTGCTTTAGCGACCTCCTGTGGACTGCGAGCTGATTGGCGCGGTGATGACCGAAGTGCCACTCCGCGCGCGAGAGCAGCAAGTGGGTGCCTTCCACAACAACAACAACTACAAACAACAACAACAACAACAACAATCACACGCGATACAAAATCGATTGATTTGACACTTTCTGGCAATAAAAGTGGTGTTGACCAGGCGCTAAAGAAGGGCAATCAGTCAACCACAATGCCATACATGCTTTGGTTCTTTCGGTAAAGTCACGTATAAAGATAAAATAATAAATTAAATAAATGCATAGTGGTGTGCTATTATTTAATTTATCATTATAAATTAAATAATAGCATAGTAGTATGCTATTATTTAATTTATTATTATTCTATTATTTAATGTATTATTATAAATTAAATAATAGCATAGTAGTATGCTATTATTTAATTTATTATAATAAATTATTTAATTTATTATAATAAATTAACTAATAGCATAGTAGCAAGCTATTATTTAACTTATTATAATAAATTATTTAATGTATTATTATAAATTAAATAATAGCATAGTAGTATGCTATTATTTAATGTATTACTATGCTATTATTTAATGTATTATTATAAATTAAATAATAGCATAGTAGTATGCTATTATTTAATGTATTATTATTCTATTATTTAATGTATTATTATAAATTAAATAATAGCATAGTAGTACGCTATGATTTAATTTATTATAATAAATTAACTAATAGCATAGTAGTATGCTATTATTTAATTTATTATTTTATCTTTATACGTGACTTTACCGAAAGAACCAAAGAATAATTCCTGCAGTCACGAAAGCTCCAAAATTAAGAATGCCATACATACTACCCGGCCGCCTTTGTCTCCCCAGTGGCGATGTTGACGTGATGGGTGCGATGGCTGAGTCGACCTAGGGGAGGCCCAGGAGCGGTTGAAATAATCGTCACCGCCGGTGTTGGCCGTGAGCGGGAATCGAACTCGGGTCGCCAGGTTCGTAGCGCAGCGTAGCGCTAACCACTACACCCACCGCTCCCCCAGAAACAAAGATCCCCCGTATAGCCTTAACAGACTGTAGGGGCAAGTGCTGTTAGCGAGCACCTATGAAGGCCGGAACGGTACACGAGGGGGTGGGTGGCCAGCGCCACGCCCGACCGCCTTTGTCTCCCCAGTGGCGATGTTTACACACCGCACCAGGTACTCATTTAAGGCTGAGTCGACCTAGGGGAGGCCCAGGACCGGTTCAGATAATCGTCACTGGTGTTAGCCGTGAGCGGGAATCGAACTCGGGTCGCCGGGTTCATAGCGCAGCGTAGCGCTAACCACTACACCCACCGCTCCCCCAGAAACACACACAGACACACACACGCACGTTATACACCTACAGGGTGCTTTTTAAGAAATGTGAACACTTTTGAGGGTTTGCAAGAACATTCCAGGCCACGAGTTGACAACGACGGTGAACAAGTGGTGAGACTTTAGCTTTGTTTGAAGCTTCGTAGCGCAGCGTAGCGCTAACCGCTGCACCACCGCTCCACCCACACACACACACGCGCGCGCGTGTCCATAGGTACCCACGCAAGCGCTTGCAGCAGACACACACACACAACTTTCAGGGTGCGTATACGGCAGTAAAAGACTGAAATAATAAAGCAACGCTAAGCGCAGAACGCCTT
>NC_136341.1:3932238-4019738 GCF_964198595.1 Lampetra fluviatilis | reverse complement strand
CACACACAAGAGACACACACACAAGAGACACACACACACAGACACAAGACACACGAGATACACAAGAGACACACACAAGACACACACAGACACACAAGAGACACACACAAGACACACACACAGACACACACACAAGAAATACACACACACGCTGCATACACACACAACAGACACACACACCCGATGCACACACACACACAACAGAGACACACATACAAGACACACAAACACAGAGACACACAAGAGACACAGACACACACAAGAGACACAGACACACACAGAGACATACACACACACGAGACACACACACACACACACGAGACACATACACACACGAGACACACACGAGACACACACACAAGAGGACACACAAGACACACACTTTTTCTGCACACTCACACGTGAAGATAATTACAGTTTTTTCACAGACGCAAATTTATGATTTTATTCCAGAAATCAACACCGGGCCGTGATATTGCGCCCAGCGTGACGCCTGCGCGCCACGGCAGACGGTCCCCACCACCACCAGCACCACCAGCAGCAGCTCACAAAGACAAAGGTACCCCGCGTAGCCTCGACACACTCACGGGGCAAGTGCTGTCAGCAGCAGGCAGCAGCAGCGCCTATGAAGGCTGCCGCTACTGTGGCCAGCACCACGCCCCGCCCGCCTTTGTCTCTTCTCTAGCCCGTGTCACTCACTGACTCAGCCACTCAGTCACCAACTCACTCACCCACTCACCAAGTCACTCACTCACCCATCAGCCAAATCTCTTCTCCAGCCCGTGTCACTCACTCACTCACTCACCCATCAGCTCCATCTCTTCTCTAGCCCGTGTCACTCACTCACTCACTCACCCATCAGCCAAATCTCTTCTCCAGCCCGTGTCACACTCACTGACTCAGCCACTCAGTCACCAACTCACTCACCCACTCACCAAGTCACTCACTCACCCATCAGCCAAATCTCTTCTCCACCCCGTGTCACTCACTCACTCACCATCAACTCCATCTCTTCTCTAGCCCGTGTCACCAACCCACCCACTCACTCACCCATCAACTCCATCTCTTCTCTAGCCCGTGTCACCAACCCACCCACTCACTCACCCATCAGCTCCATCTCTTCTCTAGCCCGTGTCACCAACCCACCCACTCACTCACCCATCAGCTCCATCTCTTCTCTAGCCCGTGTCACCAACCCACCCACTAACTCACCCATCAGCTCCATCTCTTCTCTAGCCTGTGTCACCAACCCACCCACTCACTCACCCATCAACTCCATCTCTTCTCTAGCCCGTGTCACCAACCCACCCACTCACTCACCCATCAACTCCATCTCTTCTCTAGCCCGTGTCACTAACCCACCCACTCACTCACCCATCAGCTCCATCTCTTCTCTAGCCCGTGTCACCAACCCACCCATTCACTCACCCATCAGCTCCATCTCTTCTCTAGCCCGTGTCACCAACCCACCCACTCACTCACCCATCAACTCCATCTCTTCTCTAGCCCGTGTCACCAACCCACCCACTCACTCACCCATCAGCTCCATCTCTTCTCTAGCCCGTGTCACCAACCCACCCACTCACTCACCCATCAACTCCATCTCTTCTCTAGCCCGTGTCACCAACCCACCCACTCACTCACCCATCAACTCCATCTCTTCTCTAGCCCGTGTCACCAACCCACCCACTCACTCACCCATCAGCTCCATCTCTTCTCTAGCCCGTGTCACCAACCCACCCACTAACTCACCCATCAACTCCATCTCTTCTCTAGCCCGTGTCACCAACCCACCCACTCACTCACCCATCAGCTCCATCTCTTCTCTAGCCCGTGTCACCAACCCACCCACTAACTCACCCATCAGCTCCATCTCTTCTCTAGCCCGTGTCACTAACCCACCCACTCACTCACCCATCAGCTCCATCTCTTCTCTAGCCCGTGTCACTAACCCACCCACTCACTCACCCATCAACTCCATCTCTTCTCTAGCCCGTGTCACCAACCCACCCACTCACTCACCATCAACTCCATCTCTTCTCTAGCCCGTGTCACCAACCCACCCACTCACTCACCCATCAGCTCCATCTCTTCTCTAGCCCGTGTCACTAACCCACCCACTCACTCACCCATCAGCTCCATCTCTTCTCTAGCCCGTGTCACCAACCCACCCACTCACTCACCCATCAGCTCCATCTCTTCTCTAGCCCATGTCACCAACCCACCCACTCACTCACCCATCAGCTCCATCTCTTCTCTAGCCCGTGTCACCAACCCACCCACTCACTCACCCATCAGCTCCATCTCTTCTCTAGCCCGTGTCACCAACCCACCCACTCACTCACCCATCAGCTCCATCTCTTCTCTAGCCCGTGTCACTAACCCACTCACTCACCCATCAGCACCATCTCTTCTCTAGCCCGTGAGCCCGTGTCACCAACCCACCCACTCACTCACCCATCAACTCCATCTCTTCTCTAGCCCGTGTCACTAACCCACCCACTCACTCACCCATCAGCTCCATCTCTTCTCTAGCCCGTGTCACTAACCCACCCACTCACTCACCCATCAACTCCATCTCTTCTCTAGCCCGTGTCACCAACCCACCCACTCACTCACCCATCAGCTCCATCTCTTCTCTAGCCCGTGTCACTAACCCACCCACTCACTCACCCATCAGCTCCATCTCTTCTCTAGCCCGTGTCACTAACCCACCCACTCACTCACCCATCAGCTCCATCTCTTCTCTAGCCCGTGTCACCAACCCACCCACTCACTCACCCATCAACTCCATCTCTTCTCTAGCCCGTGTCACTAACCCACCCACTAACTCACCCATCAGCTCCATCTCTTCTCTAGCCCGTGTCACCAACCCACCCACTAACTCACCCATCAGCTCCATCTCTTCTCTAGCCCGTGTCACTAACCCACCCACTCACTCACCCATCAGCTCCATCTCTTCTCTAGCCCGTGTCACCAACCCACCCACTCACTCACCCATCAACTCCATCTCTTCTCTAGCCCGTGTCACCAACCCACCCACTCACTCACCCATCAACTCCATCTCTTCTCTAGCCCGTGTCACTAACCCACCCACTCACTCACCCATCAGCTCCATCTCTTCTCTAGCCCGTGTCACTAACCCACCCACTCACTCACCCATCAGCTCCATCTCTTCTCTAGCCCGTGTCACTAACCCACCCACTCACTCACCCATCAACTCCATCTCTTCTCTAGCCCGTGTCACCAACCCACCCACTCACTCACCCATCAGCTCCATCTCTTCTCTAGCCCGTGTCACTAACCCACCCACTCACTCACCCATCAACTCCATCTCTTCTCTAGCCCGTGTCACTAACCCACCCACTCACTCACCCATCAGCTCCATCTCTTCTCTAGCCCGTGTCACCAACCCACCCACTAACTCACCCATCAACTCCATCTCTTCTCTAGCCCGTGTCACCAACCCACCCACTCACTCACCCATCAGCTCCATCTCTTCTCTAGCCCGTGTCACCAACCCACCCACTCACTCACCCATCAACTCCATCTCTTCTCTAGCCCGTGTCACTAACCCACCCACTCACTCACCCATCAGCTCCATCTCTTCTCTAGCCCGTGTCACTAACCCACCCACTCACTCACCCATCAGCTCCATCTCTTCTCTAGCCCGTGTCACCAACCCACCCACTCACTCACCCATCAGCTCCATCTCTTCTCTAGCCCGTGTCACTAACCCACCCACTCACTCACCCATCAGCTCCATCTCTTCTCTAGCCCGTGTCACCAACCCACCCACTCACTCACCCATCAGCACCATCTCTTCTCTAGCCCGTGTCACTAACCCACCCACTCACTCACCATCAACTACATCTCTTCTCTAGCCCGTGTCACCAACCCACCCACTCACTCACCCATCAACTCCATCTCTTCTCTAGCCCGTGTCACTAACCCACCCACTCACTCACCCATCAGCTCCATCTCTTCTCTAGCCCGTGTCACTAACCCACCCACTCACTCACCCATCAGCTCCATCTCTTCTCTAGCCCGTGTCACTAACCCACCCACTCACTCACCCATCAACTCCATCTCTTCTCTAGCCCGTGTCACTAACCCACCCACTCACTCACCCATCAGCTCCATCTCTTCTCTAGCCCGTGTCACTAACCCACCCACTCACTCACCCATCAGCTCCATCTCTTCTCTAGCCCGTGTCACCAACCCACCCACTCACTCACCCATCAACTCCATCTCTTCTCTAGCCCATGTCACTAACCCACCCACTCACTCACCCATCAGCTCCATCTCTTCTCTAGCCCGTGTCACTAACCCACCCACTCACTCACCCATCAGCTCCATCTCTTCTCTAGCCCGTGTCACCAACCCACCCACTCACTCACCCATCAGCACCATCTCTTCTCTAGCCCGTGTCACTAACCCACCCACTCACTCACCCATCAGCACCATCTCTTCTCTAGCCCATGTCACTAACCCACCCACTCACTCACCCATCAGCTCCATCTCTTCTCTAGCCCGTGTCACCAACCCACCCACTCACTCACCCATCAGCTCCATCTCTTCTCTAGCCCGTGTCACTAACCCACCCACTCACTCACCCATCAGCTCCATCTCTTCTCTAGCCCGTGTCACTAACCCACCCACTCACTCACCCATCAGCTCCATCTCTTGTCTAGCCCGTGTCACTAACCCACCCACTCACTCACCCATCAGCACCATCTCTTCTCTAGCCCGTGTCACCAACCCACCCACTCACTCACCCATCAGCTCCATCTCTTCTCTAGCCCGTGTCACCAACCCACCCACTCACTCACCCATCAGCTCCATCTCTTCTCTAGCCCGTGTCACTAACCCACCCACTCACTCACCCATCAGCACCATCTCTTCTCCAGCCCGTGTCACTAACCCACCCACTCACTCACCCATCAACTCCATCTCTTCTCCAGCCCGTGTCACTAACCCACCCACTCACTCACCCATCAGCTCCATCTCTTCTCTAGCCCGTGTCACTAACCCACCCACTCACTCACCCATCAGCTCCATCTCTTCTCTAGCCCGTGTCACTAACCCACCCACTCACTCACCCATCAACTCCATCTCTTCTCCAGCCCGTGTCACTAACCCACCCACTCACTCACCCATCAGCACCATCTCTTCTCCAGCCCGTGCCGTGCCCGCTTAGCCCCCTCGATCCGGCCAAACAGAAGCTGCTGGGCCATGCGGGGCTACGTGACCACAAAGACAAAGACCCCCCGTATAGCCTGTGACAGACTGTTGGGGCAAGTGCTGTGAGTGACCACCTATGAAGACCGTCACGGTACACGAGGGGGTGGTGCGGTGTGTAGTAAACATCGCCACTGGGGAGACAAAGGCGGCCGGGCGTGGTGTTGGCCACCTACCCCCTCGTGTGCCACAGTGCCGGTAGCCTTCATAGGTGCTGCTTGCTAACAGCACTTGCCCCAGCAGTATGTTGAGGCAACACGGGGGGTCTTTGTCTGTGTCTACCTTCACAGATGCTGCTGCTACTCGCTACTAACAGCACTTTCCCCAGCAATCTGTTAGAGGCTACATGGGGGATCTTTGTCTGTGTCTTCGATGCACATGGCAGTAGCCCTGCATGTGCAAGGCACCACCACCACTGCCACCACCACCGCCGCCACCACCACCACCGCCACCACCACCACCACCGCCACCACCACCGCCACCGTCGCCACCACCATATGTCCCCGTGTGCGAGCCACCGCGTGCATCGCCAACAGAAGGGAATTTAAGTCTAATTTTTCATTTTAATATTATATTTATATTAAAATTATAATTTATATTATGTTTATATTAAAATTATAATTTATATTATATTTATATTAAAATTATAATTTATATTATGTTTACATTAAAATTATAATTTATATTATATTTATATTAAAATTATAATTTATATTATATTTAAAAAATATATATATTTTTGGATTGCAATCGAGAATTAGTGACGTTTATTGAATCAATGGAATGCAAACAAAAAACACAACTCTGATAATGTATGCACTGTCCTTGAAATTGACCGCAGGTATTGTGGTCAATGCAAACATGACTCCTTGTAAAAAAAGGTGTCAGTTCTGTTGCCAGATAAAAGGGTAAAAAACAAATGATCATATTTTGCTACTGGCAAAGGAGGTTCCAATGGTGTAAATGCTTAACCCCGAGCTCTCATACTCTGATGGTGCATTGTCTTTGAGTTGTGCGCCTTTTGGCGTCATCTGGTCCAACACCATGTGAGACTAGGCTCTAAGGAAAGCTGTCTCGGGTGTGGACCAATCAACTTCAATGACAGTGCACATACATTATCAGAGTTGTGTGTTTTGTTTGCATTCCAACCGCAGGTATTGTGGTCAATGCAAACATGACTCCTTGTAAAAAAAGGTGTCAGTTCTGTTGCCAGATAAAAGGGTAAAAAACAAATTATCATATTTTTTACTGGAAAATGAGGTTCCAATGGTGTAAATGCTTTACCCCGAGCTCTCATACTCTGATGGTGCATTGTCTTTGAGTTGTGCACCTTTTGGCGTCATCTGGTCCAACACCATGTGAGACTAGGCTCTAAGGAAAGCTGTCTCGGGTGTGGACCAATCAACTTCAATGACAGTGCGCATACATTATCAGAGTTGTGTTTTTTGTTTGCATTCCAACCGCAGGTATTGTGGTCAATGCAAACATGACTCCTTGTAAAAAAAGGTGTCAGTTTTGTTTGCCAGATAGAAGGGTACAAAGCTGTTCTAGATGAAGCAGTGGAGACCAACGTGATTGCTCAGCCCTGGAGTAGAGCCGTGCTCACACCGGTTCCAAAAAATGAACCCGTAAAAACATCGTTTTTCACTATAAATCCTTTATATGCGTGGCATCGGGGCGGCTCGAGTCCTCTCGTCCTCTGGCTTGAGATGGCTGCCACCTATGGGTCAGATGATTGCATGGCAGCATTAAGCAATTGGTAATTAAACATAATATTTTTGTCCTAAAAAGTGTAAAATTTTGGAAATTGTTTTTTCACGAAAATTCATTGTCACGCACAACGAGTCTGTTGTGCAAAATGTCAGCTCGATTGGATCACGGGAAGTGGGTTAAAAAACGACCGAAAGATTTGCACGGTCCTAAGCAAGCAAGCGAGCGAACTTAATATAAAGGATTTTAAAAAAGGGCGACCTCAGGCACCTGAAAAATTGCCGTCCAGTCTCAGTGCTGAGCACAGACTATAAGATTCTCGCGAAAGCTGCGTCTGCGAGGTTGAAGAGGGTGTTGGCTCGGGTTATTGGCAATAACCAGTCATACACTCTTCCAGGGAGGATCATCCATGATGGGATTTTTCCAGTCGGAGATTTGATCACCCTGCCGGAGCATTTGGAGTTTCCACTTTGCCTTTCTCTCCCTTGATCAAGAGAACGCCTTTGAGAGGTTCGATCATCAGTATCTACTTGGCACGCTAAAAGCTTTTGGTTTTGGGACTCGCTTAATTGGATTAATTAGGTTGCTGTACAACATGCCCCAGTGTCTAGTCTAAGTTAATTGCGGACTAATTGCTCCCATCAGGGGCAAGGCTGTCCTATGTCAGGACAAGCTCTACACCCTGGTCGTGGAGCCTTCTCTGCGTCTACTCTGACGCCGACTCACCGGACTGACTCTAAAGGAGCCCAGTATGAGAGTGACCCTCGCATCGAACGGCTGCACGAGTGCCAAGAGGTGTACTCCCCGCGTGCCTCCTCCCCTCCAGGATGAACTGGGAGAAGTGCCGTGGGCTGATTGCGTGGTAGTGGGACGGAGCCCGGTTCCCTGAGTTGACCAAGACAACAACGTGGAGCACAGGGGAGAGCGTTCTTCACCATCTCGGCGTGCTTCTGGGACCCGGAGATAAAGAACTGCGGAGTAATTGGGATTTCTTGGAAGAGAAGGTGAGGAAACGACTGGAGCCTTGGGGGCGTCTGTGCAAAACTCTCACGCTCAGAGGGAAAAACCCTGGTGGTGAACCAGTTGGCTGCATCCACCTTGTGGCACCGCTTCTTCTCCCTCACTCCGCCCGCATACCTGATAGCCAAACTTCAGCGACTGATAGCTGCCTTCTTCTGGTCACATAGGAAGCACCGTGTGGCTGCTGGTATCTTGGGCCTTGCCACTGCGGGAGGGCGGGCAAGGTCTGGTGTGTGTACGGAGCCAACTCTCGACAAAGCCGTACAGAGGTTCCTCTACACAGCCCCATCACCCGTGTGGTGTTCCACAGGATCTGTTTTTCTAAATAACCTGGTGGGGGGGGGGGGGGCCTTCAGTGCAGCAAGCAGCTCATCTTCATGGACTTTACGGGTATTCCACTCACGCAGATTCACCCACTTCTACAGGCGTGTCCTACATACCGGGGGTTTCCTCGTCACCGCCCGACTGAATACACCCCGGTCAGCATCAGAATTCGCTGACGAGCCGTTGTTACGGAACCCCAACATGGCACGACCCTCCCTTGTGGGCCCTGCCAGCGAGAAACGCGCGGTAGACGCCCGTCTCACGAGGGTGGGCGATTTGGCGAGACCGGGCACGGTGGGGCGGTGGCTTCTCCCTGCCCGAGATAGCTACAATGGCCGGAATGCACTCGGTGAGACTCGCCGAAAAGTTTGTGAATGAAGTGTGAAGGACTTAAATGTCGATGTAAAGCTTTCGTGACTGCAGGGATTCATCTTCTTGGTTCTTTCGGTAAAGTCACGTAGAAGGGAAATAATAAAATAATAAAAATAAAACATAATAAAATATTAAATGTCGATGTAAAGCTTTCGTGACTGCAGGGATTCATCTTCTTGGTTCTTTCGGTAAAGTCACGTAGAAGGGAAATAATAAAATAATAAAAATAAAACATATTAAAATAATTCTCACGACGTTTCGGCCACAACGCAAGCAGCCGTCCTCAGGTGAAGAACAGGTCTGTCGGGAAGACAGCGTCTGAATGAAACACCACCAGGCTTGGAGCGTATATTTCAGCTGGGTTGGAGGGGGAAGAGCGCCTTGACAAAATAATTTGCATATCAAGAGGAATTTAGCATATTTATGGGAAATGCAGATATGGGATTAGTACTACTTGTGAAATGCGTAGGAGGTGGGCGGGGGGTTTCAAAGTCATATTATGCCCGTGCATTATGCAAATTCTTTTGTCAAGGCGCTCTTCCCCCTCCAACCCAGATTAAATCTACTCTCCAAGCCTGGTGGTGTTTCATTCAGACGCTGTCTTCCCGACAGACCTGTTCTTCACCTGAGGACGGCTGCTTGCATTGTGGCCGAAATGTCGTGAGAATTATTTTATTATGTTTTATTTTTATTATTTTATTATTTCCCTTCTACGTGACTTTACCGAAAGAACCAAGAAGATGAATCCCTGCAGTCACGAAAGCTTTAAATCGAAATTCAACGGTGCAATGTTGAGAGATAGGTCTGTCGGAAAGACAGCGTTCTTCACCTGAGGACGGCTGCGTGCGTTGTGGCCGAAACGTCGTGTGAATTACTTTATTATGTTTTATTTTTATTATTTTATTACTTCCCTTCTACGTGACTTTACCGAAAGAACCAAGAAGATGAATCCCTGCAGTCACGAAAGCTTTACATCAAAATTGAATCTTTTATTATGTTTTATTTTTATTATTTTATTATTTCCCTTCTACGTGACTTTACCGAAAGAACCAAGAAGATGGGAAGGACTTTCTCAACAGCAGTGGGGGGGGGGGAGCGCGCCTGCTGTGAGTGCTGGTGACGAGTCAGCCGGCGGTGGCCCAGTGCCACCAACACTAAACGTAGTCCCAGCAGAGATTGGTGCTACATGTTGGTTACGTTGTTTATTGTGAAAATTCGGTCACAGTTCCTATGACCTGCACTGTTTCATTGCTTTCATGGCTTTATTTTGGTGATTTTCGAAAAGTTTTTTGGTTTGGCCATGTTTGTGTTGTTGTAGTACAGAGTTAGACTGATGGCCATAATCTAAGTTGTCTTGTGGTTGTTGTTGTTGTTTGACTTGCATCCCACTGGGATATTTGCACACAGTGTTGGTGTACGGTGATTTTTTTCTGCAATATTTTGCTGTCTCTTCTTGGATTTTCTGTTTGCACTCGGTCACATATTCACTTTAAGATGTTTTTAGTTTGTTGCGGTTGCACCCGATTCAAGAGCCGAATGGCTCACAGGGCTATACCTCATACATAAACTTTGAGCGAGGAAGCACACTCACCTCTCTTTCTCACAGCAGCGCACTGGGGGCACACCTCGGGGGATGACCAGGAGGGGTGCTTCCCAGATACAGACGGGAGAAAGCTGTAACGCCCAAATGGTCAAATTCCACAATCAATAAATAATAACGTCACGCAAAGGCTACGCTTGGAGGGACACGATGCCCTGCAGTGATCATTGGGAGCTGTTCGACTCCAATCCATTGTACAAGCGCCATGGTGATCTGAGCTGGAGCATTGCCCATGGGACTGTGACCACGAAACACATTCCTGGCGCTTTTCCAAGAGACACATCCAGAGTGCGTATTCTGTGGCGAGCTCGAAACAGCGGCGCATCCATACGTACACACTGCAAAAGCCTGGACACGCTCTATAAGCCGCTACGAAATATCCTACTGAAATATAATCTTCTTTTTTTTTGGATATAGGGGGAACGAGGGTACTAAAGATGTAGAGGGGTCGACGAACTTTATCATGAACAACGCCAAACTGGACATCGATAGGGTCAGGAAATGCGCAATTGAAGGAAGCAGCTTATCCAGCCACTGCCGCATCTTCAAGGCGCTGGTTTCTGACAGGATTTGGCTGGAATTTCGGTACGCTCAGTTGACGGGGGGGGGGGTATCAAATCTTTCTTGACGCGTTGGACTACCGATGGTGCTTTGTGTAATGCGACGAATGCGTGTGGATCTGGTGATGGGTTTTTGAGGGTGAATTTCCCTTGTTGGTGCCTATGAGCAGTGGCACACGACGGGATTTATGTTACGAGGGAAAACCCCATGGTGATGTCTTTGATTTAAAAAAGGGGGCGCAAAAGCAGCAACAAAAAAACCGACGATGATGAACGACGCCAAGTGCCGAAAAACCGACCATCTTTCTGTTTCTTCTGATCATAAAAAGAGGGGAGGGAGGGGAGGGAGGGGAGGGGAGGGGAGGGGAGGGAGGGGAGGGAGGAGGAGGAGGAGAGGGAGTGAGGAGAAAAAGAAACGAAATAATAACCAAGCAACGCAAACAAATAAATTCGCGCCGTGTCATTCCCGCGGGGAGACAAAACCCGTGGCGGGGGCGGTTTTGGGCCAAAGAGGCAATAAAAGATGTAACGAGCTGATGGGGCAAGGGGGGGGGGGATGAGGAGGAGGGGGGGGGGACGTTAATGAGCGGGAGACGAGGCGGAGGAACGAGGCCGTCGCGTCTAATGGACGCGCCCGTCTTGTTGTGTTTACTAAACACTTAAACGCAGCATGGAGGAGCTAGCGTGGAACAACGCGGCTCTGGGAGCGCGCCGAAGATCCACAAACGTCGATCCGGTGGGGGGCGGTGGGGGGCGGGGGGGGGGGCTCAGACTCGCGTCTACAGACACCGACCCTGAGACCCGGTCTCAAAGTCTCTAAGTCTCTAGACCTGAGACCTGGTCTCTAAGTCTACAGACACTGATCCTGAGACCTGGTCTCTACGTCTCTAGACCTGAGACCTGGTCTCTAAGTCTACAGACACTGATCCTGAGACCTGGTCTCTAAGTCTCTAGACCTGAGACTAAGTCTCTAAGTCTTCAGACACTGATCCTGAGACCTGGTCTCCAAGTCTCTAGACCTGAGACCAAGCCTCTAAGTCTATAGACCTGAGACCCGGTCTCTAAGTCTATAGACCTGAGACTAAGTCTCTAAGTCTATAGACACTGATCCTGAGACCTGGTCTCCAAGTCTCTAGACCTGAGACCAAGTCTCTAAGTCTATAGACCTGAGACCAAGCCTCTAAGTCTATAGACCTGAGACCTGGTCTCTAAGTCTCTAGACCTGAGACTAAGCCTCTAAGTCTATAGACCTGAGACCAAGCCTCTAAGTCTATAGACCTGAGACCCAGTCTCTAAGTCTCTAGACCTGAGACTAAGCCGCTAAGTCTATAGACCTGAGACCAAGCCTCTAAGTCTCTAGACCTGAGACCTGGTCTCTAAGTCTATAGACCTGAGACCCGGTCTCTAAGTCTATAGACCTGAGACTAAGCCTCTAAGTCTATAGAACTGAGACTAAGCCTCTAAGTCTATAGACCTGAGACCCGGTCTCTAAGTCTCTAAGTCTCTAAACACTGATCCTGAGACCGGGTCTCTAAGTCTCTAGACCTGACATCAAGCTCACCTCCACGGCGGCGGTGGCTTCATTATTACTTTGATTTCGCGATGAGCTTCGGAGGCCATATCTAGGTCATCTCAGCCACAAACGATACAAACAAAAACGTCGACACCGAGGGAGGGGGGGCGGTGGGGGGGGGGGGGCGCGGGGGGATCGTGAGAGGGGGGGGGGGCACGATTGCGCAATGATGGATCGCCACGACCCCGCCGCCTTAATTGCCTCTCGCCGTGGTGGTGAAGGAGCGGCGAGCGGGGAAAGGTCAGCGCTGATTAATCGCGCGATTCTATTTCTTCTTCTTCCTAAGTCTTTTTTTTTGTCAAATGAAGTAGTCGCACCTTCCCCCGCCACCCCCCCCCCCCCACCAGGGCTCATTACCCTCGCGAGCGCTCTCGCAGCGTGACGACGCGCGGACTGACCCAACAACGGACGGACTGACTCACAACACTGACCGACGGAACGACCGAACGACTGGACCGACCGACTGGCCGACTGACCAACCGACGGACCAACGGACTGATTGACCGGCCAACGGATGGACCAACTGACCGACCGACTGACCAATCGACTGACCTACCGACTGACCTACCGACTGACCGACCGACTGACCGACAGATGGGTTAGAAGGCAGAGGAAGCGGTTCAAGAGCCCATCACCACCACCACTACCACCACCTCCTCAACCACCACCTCCTCGACCACCATCTCCTCAACCACCACCTCAACCACCATCTCAACCACGACCACCACTGCCACCACCACCACCTCCTCAACCACCACCTTCTCAACCACCACCTTCTCAACCACGACCACCACCACTACCACCACCTCCTCAACCACCACCTCCTCAACCACCACCACCTCAACCACGACCACTACCACCACCACCTCCTCAACCACGACCACCACTGCCGCCACCACCATCTCCTCAACCACCACCTCCTCAACCACGACCACCACCACCACCTCCTCAACCACCTTCCCAACCACCACCTTCTCAACCACGAACACCACCGCCACCACCACCACGCACCACAGTTTGGTCCACGATGGGACGATGGCGCCGGACTGCGATCCATCGGCAGGTCACCTTGCAGGGTGCGCTCAAGTGTGGGCAACTCAACTCCCGTCCCAAAACGTGCGGCCAAGCGGCGTGGAAGAGTAGGCCAAAGGGCCCGTTTAGTTAGCGAGCAGCAGCGGAAGCGCCTCCTACGAACGGCACGGCGACACGGTGAGGTCCAGGACCACACCGTCATTCGAGGCCGAGTCGACCTAGGGGGAGGCCCACTCGGGCCGGCTGTTGGGATGATCGCTGGCGCTAAGACGTGTCGCACGGCACGACGCACGGCACGTCGACATCCCTTCGCTGCGTACGTAGGCCAGCCACGCTAATTGGGGGTGTGGGTGGTGGTGGTGGTTGGTGGTGATGGTGGTTGGTGGTGGTGGTTGGTGGTGGCCGTGAGTGGGAATCGAATTCGGGTCTCAGTCGGATTCGTAGCGCTGCGCAGTGTGCTAACCGCTGCACCACCGCTCCCCTCCCACCCCGATCCCCCCAGATACACAGAGACACACAGAGACACAGAGACACACAGAGACACACAGAGACACAGAGACACACTCTGACCCACAGCTCCAACCCAGGAGTTCAGGCTCTGCGACACGGCCATTAGGAACCCCCTCATAGACACCTCACCTCCTCCTGCACCACCTCCTCCTGCACCACCTCCTCCCCCACCTCCTCCCCCACCCCCTCCCCCACCCCCTCCCCCACCTCCTCCATCAGCCTCCTCCATCAGCCTCCTCCGCGCGATGCTAAGCCGTAGTAATGTTTTGATTCTTAATGGGCGCCACGGGGGGTCCCTGTGTGCCGGGAGTCACGTGACAGCCCCCCCAACCCCCACCACCGACTCACCCCTCCCCAAATCCCCCCCCCCCCCAGGCAGCCTGTCAGATGGTGAACCATCAACCCCCCGCGGAGCGCTGAACACCACGCGACCCATCTCCCATCTTTCTCTCCCCGTCTCTCTCTCCCTCATCTCTCTCTCTGTCCCTCCGTCTTTCCCTGTCTCTCTGTCTCTCCCTCATCTCTCTCTCTGTCTCTGTCCCTCCGTCTTTCCCTGTCTCTCTCCCTCCGTCTTTCCCTGTCTCTCTCTGTCTCTCCCTCATCTCTCTCTCTGTCTCTCTCCCTCCGTCTTTCCCTGTCTCTCTGTCTCTCTCTGTCTCTCCCTCATCTCTCTCTCTGTCTCTGTCCCTCCGTCTTTCCCTGTCTCTCTCCCTCCGTCTTTCCCTGTCTCTCTCTGTCTCTCCCTCATCTCTCTCTCTGTTTCTGTCCCTCCGTCTTTCCCTGTCTCTCTGTCTCTCTCTGTCTCTCTCTGTCTCTCTCTCTGTCTCTATCCCTCCGTCTTTCCCTGTCTCTCTGTCTCTCTCCCTCATCTCTCTCTCTGTCTCTCCGTCTTTCCCTGTCTCTCTGTCTCTCTCCCTCATCTCTCTCTCTGTCCCGTCTTTCTCTGTCTCTCTGTCTCTCTCCCTCATCTCTCTCTCTGTCTCTCCGTCTTTCCCTGTCTCTCTGTCTCTCTCCCTCATCTCTCTCTCTGTCCCGTCTTTCTCTGTCTCTCTGTCTCTCTCCATCTCTCTGCACCGCTCTCTCTCTTTTTTTTTTACGATCAGTGGAAACAAGAAGATGTTCGGTGTAGTCGGCACTTTGCTTCGTTCATCATTTCGTAATTTTTTTTTTTCGCTCACTCCATCTCTTCACCATATCCTCCTCTCTCCATCTATCTCCGTCTATCTCTCGATCTCATCGTCATCACGGTGGCTAGGAGATGTTAACTACCTCGCCTGGTCTGCAGGAGGCCGTGGGTTCGATTCTGACCCTGACGACGCCTGCTGCTGCTGTGTACCAGGTGAGGTAGTCAACATCTCCTAGCCACCCTGATGATGATGATGATGAGAGACACAGACTCCAAATATACAGCAGCAGGCGTCTGGGTCGGGGTCGAACCCACGACCTCCTGCGTACCAGGCGAGGTAGTTAACATCTCCTAGCCACCGTGATGATGATGATGAGAGACAGATACACTAACTACAAATATACGTCAGGGTTCGGACAGAACCTATGACCTCCTGCATACCAGGCGAGGTAGTCAACATTTCCTAGCCACAGCGTGTCAGAGTCGAGATCGACCCCACGACCTCCTGCATACCAGGCGAGGTAGTCAACATCTCCTAGCCACCGCGGCGCCCCTGTGTGGGAGCTCAGAGGCGTAGCGCCACCTGCTGCATCACGAGGGAGAGGCTCACACCTCCTGTGGGGTTCATAGTCGCTATGTCAGGTTCATCATGGTCGTGCCAGACTCATGACGATGACTCGGCCGTTGTGAACCCCCTGAGAGAGAGAGAGAGACACCCAGACCCAGGGCTCGAACCCAGCCTCTCAGCTGTGATGTCTCAGCGTCTCCGACACGGCCATTGTGAACCCCCTGAGAGACAGAGAGACACCCAGACCCAGGGCTCGAACCCAGCCTCTCAGCTGTGATGTCTCAGCGTCTCCGACACGGCCATTGTGAACCCCCTGAGAGACAGAGAGACACCCAGACCCAGGGCTCGAACCCAGCCTCTCAGCTGTGATGTCTCAGCGTCTCCGACACGGCCATTGTGAACCCCCTGAGAGACAGAGAGACACCCAGACCCAGGGCTCGAACCCAGCCTCTCAGCTGTGATGTCTCAGCGTCTCCGACACGGCCGTTGTGAACCCCTTGAGAGAGACAGAGAGACACCCAGACCCAGGGCTCGAACCCAGCCTCTCAGCTGTGATGTCTCAGCGTCTCCGACACGGCCATTGTGAACCCCCTGAGAGACAGAGAGACACCCAGACCCAGGGCTCGAACCCAGCCTCTCAGCTGTGATGTCTCAGCGTCTCCGACACGGCCATTGTGAACCCCCTGAGAGACAGAGAGACACCCAGACCCAGGGCTCGAACCCAGCCTCTCAGCTGTGATGTCTCAGCGTCTCCGACACGGCCATTGTGAACCCCCTGAGAGACAGAGAGACACCCAGACCCAGGGCTCGAACCCAGCCTCTCAGCTGTGATGTCTCAATGTCTCCGACACGGCCGTTGTGAACCCCTTGAGAGACAGAGAGACACCCAGACCCAGGGTTTGAACCCAGGCTCTCAGCTGTGATGTCTCAGCGTCTCCGACACGGCCATTGTGAACCCCCTGAGAGACAGAGAGACACCCAGACCCAGGGCTCGAACCCAGCCTCTCAGCTGTGATGTCTCAGCGTCTCCGACACGGCCATTGTGAACCCCTTGAGAGAGACAGAGAGACACCCAGACCCAGGGCTCGAACCCAGCCTCTCAGCTGTGATGTCTCAGCGTCTCCGACACGGCCATTGTGAACCCCCTGAGAGACAGAGAGACACCCAGACCCAGGGCTCGAACCCAGCCTCTCAGCTGTGATGTCTCAGCGTCTCCGACACGGCCGTTGTGAACCCCTTGAGAGAGACAGAGAGACACCCAGACCCAGGGCTCGAACCCAGCCTCTCAGCTGTGATGTCTCAGCGTCTCCGACACGGCCATTGTGAACCCCCTGAGAGACAGAGAGACACCCAGACCCAGGGCTCGAACCCAGCCTCTCAGCTGTGGTGTCTCAGCGTCTCCGACACGGCCATTGTGAACCCCCTGAGAGACAGAGAGACACCCAGACCCAGGGCTCGAACCCAGCCTCTCAGCTGTGATGTCTCAGCGTCTCCGACACGGCCATTGTGAACCCCCTGAGAGACAGAGAGACACCCAGACCCAGGGCTCGAACCCAGCCTCTCAGCTGTGATGTCTCAATGTCTCCGACACGGCCGTTGTGAACCCCTTGAGAGACAGAGAGACACCCAGACCCAGGGTTTGAACCCAGGCTCTCAGCTGTGATGTCTCAGCGTCTCCGACACGGCCATTGTGAACCCCCTGAGAGACAGAGAGACACCCAGACCCAGGGCTCGAACCCAGCCTCTCAGCTGTGATGTCTCAGCGTCTCCGACACGGCCATTGTGAACCCCTTGAGAGAGACAGAGAGACACCCAGACCCAGGGCTCGAACCCAGCCTCTCAGCTGTGATGTCTCAGCGTCTCCGACACGGCCATTGTGAACCCCCTGAGAGACAGAGAGACACCCAGACCCAGGGCTCGAACCCAGCCTCTCAGCTGTGATGTCTCAGCGTCTCCGACACGGCCGTTGTGAACCCCTTGAGAGAGACAGAGAGACACCCAGACCCAGGGCTCGAACCCAGCCTCTCAGCTGTGATGTCTCAGCATCTCCGACACGGCCGTTGTGAACCCCTTGAGAGAGACAGAGAGACACCCAGACCCAGGGCTCGAACCCAGCCTCTCAGCTGTGATGTCTCAGCGTCTCCGACACGGCCATTGTGAACCCCCTGAGAGACAGAGAGACACCCAGACCCAGGGCTCGAACCCAGCCTCTCAGCTGTGATGTCTCAGCGTCTCCGACACGGCCGTTGTGAACCCCTTGAGAGAGACAGAGAGACACCCAGACCCAGGGCTCGAACCCAGCCTCTCAGCTGTGATGTCTCAGCGTCTCCGACACGGCCGTTGTGAACCCCTTGAGAGAGACAGAGAGACACCCAGACCCAGGGTTTGAACCCAGCCTCTCAGCTGTGATGTCTCAGCGTCTCCGACACGGCCGTTGTGAACCCCTTGAGAGAGACGGAGAGACACCCAGACCCAGGGCTCGAACCCAGCCTCTCAGCTGTGATGTCTCAGCGTCTCCGACACGGCCGTTGTGATCCCCGCTCAGGTGGAGGTGTTGCTGTGGTTGTCAATCTTGGGGTGAGTCCCACAGACTACTCCGAGTGGGGCCTCTGCAGATGGACAGCACTTCCAACCACCTGGACACACACACGGACACACAAAGATAAAGACAAAGATCCCCCATATAGCCTTAACAGACTGTAGGGGCAAGTGCTGTTAGCGAGCACCTATGAAGGCCGGAACGGCACACGAGGGGGTGGGTGGCCAGCACCACGCCCGGCCGCCTTTGTCTCCCCAGTGGCGATGTTTACACACCGCACCAGGTATTCATTTGAGGCTGAGTCGACCTAGAGGAGGCCCAAGACCAGTTCAGTTAATCGTCACCGGTGTTGGCCGTGAGCGGGAATCGAACTCGGGTTACCTGGTTCGTAGCGCAGCGTAGCGCTAACCGCTACACCACCGCTCCCCACCTACACACGTATACAACAACAACAACCGCCATTCGCCACTAAGTGGCGGTGACGTCACCACGACGCTTGTGCCAGGCTAGGTGCACGTTGAGGCCACGTGAAGTTTCGAACGCCCGCTGGCAGGAGGTCACGGGAGCAGACCCAGCAGGTGCCGCGGGTCGACTGACCGAGATGACTGCAGCTGAAATGCTCAGAAAATCTGCAAACCTGTTCCTGGTTAAATATACGCTCCAAGCTTGATGGTGTTTCATTCTTCACCTGAAGACGGCTGCTTGCGTTGTGGCCGAAACGTCGTGAGAATTATTTTATGATGTTTTATTTTTATTATTTTATTACTTCCCTTCTACGTGACTTTACCGAAAGAACCAAGAAGATGAATCCCTGCAGTCACGAAAGCTTTACATCGACATTGAATATTTTATTATGTTTTATTTTTATTATTTTATTACTTCCCTTCTACGTGACTTTACCGAAAGAACCAAGAAGATGAATCCCTGCAGTCACGAAAGCTTTACATCGACATTGAATATTTTATTATGTTTTATTTTTATTATTTTATTACTTCCCTTCTACGTGACTTTACCGAAAGAACCAAGAAGACGAATCCCTGCAGTCACGAAAGCTTTACATCGACATTGAATATTTTATTATGTTTTATTTTTATTATTTTATTACTTCCCTTCTACGTGACTTTACCGAAAGAACCAAGAAGAAGACTGTTCCTGGGGGGTCGGAGATTTGATCACCGTTCTTTCCCCTAACGACGGCGATAGGTGCGGCGCTGCAGGTTACTTTTTCGACGGAATTAAAGAGAAAAAACCTAAGAAGAAAATTAAAGAGCGGTTTGTGATCGCGGGCCGCTGAGGAAACCTCACCCGGCCACCTCTGCCTCTCCCCCCCCGCGCTTTGCGCGTGCCTCGTCACCTGTGGAAGGTGAACTGCCCCTCGGCGCGGAACAGATGGCTGTGAGCACGGAGACGCAGGCGGAAGACGAAGTCGAATCTCCCGCCGTCTTCGCCGTCACGCTGCGCCGCCACCGCTCCCTCGCCGGCGTCGGCGGCGTCGGCGGCGTCGTCGGCGGCGTCCACCGCAGACACCGAGTAGCCCAGCAGGGGCAGGATCGCGAGCGGGGCGTCCTCCTTTGACGACGACGACACAAAGACAACAATGACAACAAGAACGACACAAAGACAACGACAATGACAACAACAATGACAAAGACAACAATGACAACAAGAACAACGACACAAAGACAACGACAATGACAACAACAACAAGAACGACACAAAGACAACGACAATGACAACAACAATGACACAAAGACAACAATGACAACAAGAACAACACAAAGACAACGACAATGACAACAACAATGACAAAGACAACAATGACAACAAGAACGACACAAAGACAACGACAATGACAACAACAATGACACAAAGACAACGACAATGACAACAACAATGACACAAAGACAACAATGACAACAACAACGACACAAAGACAACGACAATGACAACAACAACAACGACACAAAGACAACGACAATGACAACGACACAAAGACAACGACAATGACAACAACAACGACACAAAGACAACGACAATGACAACAACAACAACGACACAAAGACAACGACAATGACAACAACAACAACGACACAAAGACAACGACAATGACAACAACAACAACGACACAAAGACAACAATGACAACAACAACGACACAAAGACAACGACAATGACAACAACAACAACAAGAACGACACAAAGACAACAACAAGAACGACACAAAGACAACAATGACAACAACAACAAGAACGACACAAAGACAACGACAATGACAACAACAACAAAAACGACACAAAGACAACAACAATGACAACAACAAGAACGACACAAAGACAACGACAATGACAACAACAACAAGAACGACACAAAGACAACAACACTGACAACAAGAACGACACAAAGACAACAACAATGACAACAACAATGACAACAACAACAAAAACGACACAAAGACAACAACAATGACAACAACAAGAACGACACAAAGACAACAACACTGACAACAAGAACGACACAAAGACAACAACAATGACAACAACAATGACAACAACAACAAGAACGACACAGACAACGACAATGACAACAAGAACGAGAACGACACAAAGACAACAATGACAACAACAACGACACAAAGACAACAACAATGACAACAACAACAATGACAAAGACAACAATGACAACAACAATGACAACAACAACAACGAAACAAAGACAACAACAATGACAACAACAACAATGACAATGACAACAACAATGACAACAACAACAACGAAACAAAGACAACAACAATGACAACAACAACAATGACAACAACAACAAGAACGACACAAAGACAACGACGACGATGACAACAACAACAACACAAAGACAACAACAATGACAACAACAACAACGAAACAAAGACAAAGGTTCCCCCCGCACAATGTAGCCTCTGACGCTGTTGGGCCAAGTGCTGTTTGGTAGCAGCATCACCTATGAAGGTAGACAGACAAAGGTCCCCCGTGTAGCCTCTAACAGACTGCTGGGGCAAGTGCTGTTAGTGAGCAGCACCTATGAAGGCTACCGACACTGTGGCACACGAGGGGGTGGGTGGCCAGCACCACGCCCGGCCGCCTTTGTCTCCCCAGTGACGATGTTTACTACACACCGCACCAGGCACTCATTTGAGGCCGAGTCGACCTAGGAGAGGTCCAGGGCCGGTTCAGGTAATCGTCACCGCCGGTGTTGGCAGTTGAGCAGGAATCGAACTCGGGTCGCCAAGTTCGTAGCGCTGCGTAGCGCTAACCGCTACACCCACCGCTCCCCATTCAGGCCTCATGCACACACACACACGCACACACAGACGCACACACACACGCACGCACACCCGCGTGCATGCACACACGCACACACACGCGCACACACACGCGCACACACACGCGCACGCACACACGCACACACACACGCACGCACAGACGCACACACACACGCACGCACACCCGCGTGCATGCACACACGCACATACACGTGCACACACACGCGCACACACGCACACACACACGCACGCACAGACGCACACACACACGCACGCACACCCGCGTGCATGCACACACGCACATACACGTGCACACACACGCGCACACACGCACACACGCACACACACGCGCGCACACACACACGCACACACGCGCGCACGCACACACACACTCGCATGCACACATGCACGCACACATGCACACATGCGTGCACACGCACACACGCACGCACGCACACACGCGCACGCACACACACACGCGCACGCATCATCAAGTACACAGAGACACCCAGGGCCATGGCGGAGGGTTTCCCAACCTGATGGTTCTTGTAGAAGTGCAGACAGAAGTTGGAGAAGACGACCCAAAGCTTCTGCCAACCTCGGCTCATCTTGAACTTGCGTAGCAGGTAGCCAGACAGCTGACTCTGTAGGCACAGCAGACAGCCAGACAGCTGACTCTGTAGACACAGCAGACAGCCAGACAGCTGACTCTGTAGGCACAGCAGGTAGACAGACAGCTGACTCTGTAGACACAGCAGGTAGCCAGACAGCTGACTCTGTAGGCACAGCAGACAGCTAGACAGCTGACTCTGTAGACACAGCAGACAGCCAGACAGCTGACTCTGTAGGGACAGCAGACAGCCAGACAGCTGACTCTGTAGGCACAGCAGACAGCCAGACAGCTGACTCTGTAGACACAGCAGACAGCCAGACAGCTGACTCTGTAGGCACAGCAGACAGCCAGACAGCTGACTCTGTAGGCACAGCAGGTAGACAGACAGCTGACTCTGTAGGCACAGCAGGCAGCCAGTCAGCTGACTCTGTAGGCACAGCAGGTAGACAGACAGCTGACTCTGTAGGCACAGCAGACAGCCAGACAGCTGACTCTGTAGACACAGCAGACAGCCAGACAGCTGACTCTGTAGGCACAGCAGACAGCCAGACAGCTGACTCTGTAGGCACAGCAGGTAGCCAGTCAGCTGACTCTGTAGGCACAGCAGGTAGCCAGTCAGCTGACTCTGTAGACACAGCAGGTAGCCAGTCAGCTGACTCTGTAGGCACAGCAGGTAGCCAGTCAGCTGACTCTGTAGACACAGCAGGTAGCCAGTCAGCTGACTCTGTAGGCACAGCAGGCAGACAGTCAGCTGACTCTGTAGGCACAGCAGGTAGCCAGACAGCTGACTCTGTAGGCACAGCAGGTAGCCAGTCAGCTGACTCTGTAGACACAGCAGGTAGCCAGTCAGCTGACTCTGTAGGCACAGCAGGTAGCCAGTCAGCTGACTCTGTAGGCACAGCAGGTAGCCAGTCAGCTGACTCTGTAGGCACAGCAGGTAGACAGACAGCTGACTCTGTAGGCACAGCAGGTAGACAGACAGCTGACTCTGTAGGCACAGCAGGTAGCCAGTCAGCTGACTCTGTAGGCACAGCAGGTAGCCAGTCAGCTCACTCTGTAGGCACAGCAGGTAGCCAGTCAGCTGACTCTGTAGGCACAGCAGGTAGCCAGTCAGCTGACTCTGTAGGCACAGCAGGTAGCCAGTCAGCTGACTCTGTAGGCACAGCAGGTAGACAGACAGCTGACTCTGTAGGCACAGCAGGTAGACAGACAGCTGACTCTGTAGGCACAGCAGGTAGCCAGTCAGCTGACTCTGTAGGCACAGCAGGTAGCCAGTCAGCTGACTCTGTAGGCACAGCAGGTAGCCAGTCAGCTCACTCTGTAGGCACAGCAGGTAGCCAGTCAGCTGACTCTGTAGGCACAGCAGGTAGCCAGTCAGCTGACTCTGTAGGCACAGCAGGTAGCCAGTCAGCTGACTCTGTAGGCACAGCAGGCAGCCAGTCAGCTCACTCTGTAGACACAGCAGGCAGCTGACTCTGTAGGCACAGCAGGTAGCCAGTCAGCTGACTCTGTAGACACAGCAGGTAGCCAGTCAGCTGACTCTGTAGACACAGCAGGCAGCTGACTCTGTAGACACAGCAGGTAGCCAGTCAGCTGACTCTGTAGGCACAGCAGGTAGCCAGTCAGCTGACTCTGTAGACACAGCAGGTAGCCAGACAGCTGACTCTGTAGACACAGCAGGCAGCTGACTCTGTAGACACAGCAGGCAGCCAGTCAGCTGACTCTGTAGACACAGCAGGCAGCTGACTCTGTAGACACAGCAAGTAGCCAGTCAGCTGACTCTGTAGGCACAGCAGGCAGCTGACTCTGTAGGCACAGCAGGTAGCCAGTCAGCTGACTCTGTAGACACAGCAGGCAGCCAGTCAGCTGACTCTGTAGACACAGCAGGCAGCTGACTCTGTAGGCACAGCAGGTAGCCAGTCAGCTGACTCTGTAGACACAGCAGGTAGACAGTCAGCTGACTCTGTAGACACAGCAGGTAGCCAGTCAGCTCACTCTGTAGACACAGCAGGTAGCCAGTCAGCTGACTCTGTAGGCACAGCAGGTAGCCAGTCAGCTGACTCTGTAGACACAGCAGGTAGCCAGTCAGCTGACTCTGTAGGCACAGCAGGTAGCCAGTCAGCTGACTCTGTAGACACAGCAGGTAGCCAGTCAGCTGACTCTGTAGACACAGCAGGTAGACAGACAGCTGACTCTGTAGGCACAGCAGGTAGCCAGTCAGCTGACTCTGTAGGCACAGCAGGTAGTCAGTCAGCTGACTCTGTAGGCACAGCAGGTAGCCAGTCAGTTGACTCTGTAGGCACAGCAGGTAGCCAGTCAGCTGACTCTGTAGGCACAGCAGGTAGCCAGTCAGCTGACTCTGTAGACACAGCAGGTAGCCAGTCAGCTGACTCTGTAGGCACAGCAGGTAGCCAGTCAGCTGACTCTGTAGGCACAGCAGGTAGCCAGTCAGCTGACTCTGTAGGCACAGCAGGTAGCCAGTCAGCTGACTCTGTAGGCACAGCAGGTAGCCAGTCAGCTGACTCTGTAGACACAGCAGGTAGCCAGTCAGCTGACTCTGTAGGCACAGCAGGTAGACAGACAGCTGACTCTGTAGACACAGCAGGTAGCCAGACAGCTGACTCTGTAGACACAGCAGGTAGCCAGTCAGCTGACTCTGTAGACACAGCAGGTAGCCAGTCAGCTGACTATGTAGGCACAGCAGGTAGCCAGTCAGCTGACTCTGTAGACACAGCAGGTAGCCAGACAGCTGACTCTGTAGGCACAGCAGGTAGCCAGTCAGCTGACTCTGTAGGCACAGCAGGTAGACAGTCAGCTGACTCTGTAGGCACAGCAGGTAGCCAGTCAGCTGACTGTAGGCACAGCAGGTAGCCAGTCAGCTGACTCTGTAGGCACAGCAGGTAGCCAGTCAGCTGACTCTGTAGACACAGCAGGCAGACAGACAGCTGACTCTGTAGGCACAGCAGGTAGACAGTCAGCTGACTCTGTAGGCACAGCAGGTAGCCAGTCAGCTGACTGTAGGCACAGCAGGTAGCCAGTCAGCTGACTCTGTAGGCACAGCAGGTAGCCAGTCAGCTGACTCTGTAGGCACAGCAGGTAGCCAGTCAGCTGACTCTGTAGACACAGCAGGTAGCCAGTCAGCTCACTCTGTAGACACAGCAGGTAGCCAGTCAGCTGACTCTGTAGACACAGCAGGTAGACAGTCAGCTGACTCTGTAGACACAGCAGGTAGCCAGTCAGCTCACTCTGTAGACACAGCAGGTAGCCAGACAGCTGACTCTGTAGGCACAGCAGGTAGCCAGTCAGCTGACTCTGTAGACACAGCAGGTAGCCAGACAGCT
Source organism: Lampetra fluviatilis (assembly GCF_964198595.1). Lineage (NCBI taxonomy): Eukaryota > Metazoa > Chordata > Hyperoartia > Petromyzontiformes > Petromyzontidae > Lampetra > Lampetra fluviatilis. The sequence goes on along the minus strand of NC_136341.1, from coordinate 3,994,315 downwards.
GACTCTGTAGGCACAGCAGGTAGCCAGTCAGCTGACTCTGTAGGCACAGCAGGTAGCCAGTCAGCTGACTCTGTAGGCACAGCAGGTAGCCAGTCAGCTCACTCTGTAGACACAGCAGGTAGACAGTCAGCTGACTCTGTAGACACAGCAGGTAGCCAGACAGCTGACTCTGTAGACACAGCAGGTAGCCAGTCAGCTGACTCTGTAGACACAGCAGGTAGCCAGACAGCTGACTCTGTAGACACAGCAGGTAGCCAGACAGCTGACTCTGTAGGCACAGCAGCTAAGCAGTCAGCTGACTCTGTAGGCACAGCAGGTAGCCAGTCAGCTGACTCTGTAGGCACAGCAGGTAGCCAGTCAGCTGACTATGTAGGCACAGCAGGTAGCCAGTCAGCTGACTCTGTAGGCACAGCAGGTAGCCAGTCAGCTGACTATGTAGGCACAGCAGGTAGCCAGTCAGCTGACTATGTAGGCACAGCAGGTAGCCAGTCAGCTCACTCTGTAGGCACAGCAGGTAGACAGTCAGCTCACTCTGTAGGCACAGCAGGTAGACAGTCAGCTCACTCTGTAGACACAGCAGGCAGCCAGTCAGCTGACTCTGTAGGCACAGCAGCTAAGCAGTCGGCTGACTCTGCGGGGCAGCGGGGCAGTGCGTGTGAGAGGAAACGCACCTTGGCCATGATGAGGTTGTCGCAGAGGGAGAGGCTGTGACCCCGCAGCCAGCACACGTGGCTCAGCGAGTTGGGCCGCGGCTCGGTCCAGGCAGGAAGTTCACCTCCACACAAAGACAAAGATCCCCCGTGTAGCCTCAACAGACCGTAGGGGCAAGTGCTGTTATAGCGGGCAGCACCTATGAAGGCCGGAACGGCACACGAGGGGGGTGTGTGGCTACCAGCACCACGCCCGGCCGCCTTTGTCTCCCCAGTGGCGATGTTTACACATCGCAACAGGTACTCATTTGAGGCCGAGTCGACCTAGGTGAGCGGGAATCGAACCCGGGTTGCCGGGTTCGTAGCGCAGCGTAGCGCTAACCGCTGCGCCACCGCTCCCCACACACACACAGGTGCACACGCGCACGGACACATCAACAGCACGTGTGTGTTATGTATGTTGAACTTAGCCGAGCGTGTGCTGATCGTCATCACGTGATGATGCTGCTGATGTTGATGGTGCTGCTTGTGTCGAGGACATTGTTGATGATGGTAACGATGTTGTTGATGTTAATCACGATGATGATGATGATGATGCTGTTGATGATGATAATGTCGATGATGTTGATGATGTTAACGATGTTGATGTTTACTATGATGACAATGTTACCGATGATGATGATGATGATGATGTTGCTGATGATGATGTCAACGGTGTTAACGATGTTGCTGATGATGTTCACGATGTTAACGATGTTAACGATGTTGATGTTTATTATGATGACAATGTTGGTGATGATGTTAACGATGTTGCTGATGATGTTGACGATGCCGCCATTGATGATGTTGATGATGTTAACGATGTTGCTGATGATGATGTTCACTATGATGATAATGTTGATGGTGTTGACGATGATGATGTTGACGATGTGTCTGACGATGATGATGTTGACGATGTGTCTGATGATGATGTTGTTCGCAACAGGACCTACTCTCCATCTCAATCCCCTCTCCACCACCTCCACCACCACCTCCACCACCACCTCCACCACCACCTCCACCACCACTCCTCTTGGCGTTACAAATCGCCTGGTCCAGGTCCGAGAGCCAAGCCTCCATCTCCTGGGGAGAACTTCCTCGCAACAAAGACAGAGGTGCCCCGTGTAGTCCAGCGCGCGAACATCCGTGGAGGGATGCAGGCAAGGCCGATGAGTCAGACGCCTTCTATGACCTCCTGTCACAGGTTGCTGGCTAAAGTGGCCACTCGGGACAGAGTCATCTTGTTGGGTGACTTCAATGCCCGAGTTGGTCATGATGCTGGCACCTGGTCTGGAGTCATTGGAAGGCATGGGCCAGATCAGCTCAATAATAACGGTAGGAGGCTGATAGATTTTTGTGCAGCCCATGGGCTTGTAATTACCAACACGCTGTTCCGGCATCCACACAACATCGTGGAGAAGGGAGATCAGGCCAGGCTGTAGACACAAACAGATAAAGGTCTCCCGCGTAGCCTCTAGCAGGCCGTTGGGGCAAGTGCTGTTAGCGAGTAGCAGTAGCAGCACTTAATTTACCAGCAAAAGCGACCTGGCCACAAATGATAATTCAACACAGCCGCCTATCATCGTGTGGAAATGAATAGCAACCAAACACTGTGAACGCACGTTTTTCCAAATGTGGAGGGTAAAACCGGAGGACGCGGGAGAAAAATCCACGCGACCGCGGAGAGAGAGGCACGCAAACTCTAAATATACAGCAGCAGCAGCAGCAGGCGTCAGGGTCGGGATGGAACCCACGACCTCCTGTAGACCAGGCGAGGTAGTCAACATCTCATAGCCACCGTGATGAGAGCATCATCATCATCATCGCCACCACCATCATCAGCCACCATCACCACCACCATCAGCACCACCATCATCACCACCATCGCCACCATCATCACCATCGCCACCATCATCATCAGCCACCATCAACAGCACCACCATCATCATCATCATCACCATCAGCACCACCACCATCATCGCCACCATCACCATCATCGCCACCATCACCATCATCGGCAAGGGCATCTCAAGAGGCCGCTCCGTGATATCCGCTCGTGCGCTGCGGTGCCAGATTGACCGCTAAGGGCACGGGAGGAGAGAGAGACAGAGAGACAGAGAGACAGAGAGACAGAGAGAGACAGAGAGACAGAGAGAGAGACAGAGAGACAGAGAGACAGAGAGAGAGACAGAGAGACAGACAGAGAGACAGAAAGACAGAGAGACAGAGAGACAGAGAGAGAGAGAGAGAGACAGAGAGACAGAGAGAGAGAGAGAGAGACACAGAGAGAGAGAGAGAGAGACAGAGAGAGAGACAGAGAGACAGAGAGAGAGACAAAGACGGACCTGGCAGACAGCACCATGGACTTGCGAGCCGAGAAGATGGTGAAGCAGTTGGAGGCTGCCACGTGACCTTCTCCCTCCTGCGGCCCACACAAAGACAAAGATCCCCACCCTCGTGTAGCCCCAAGGGAGTGTTGGGGCAAGTGCGGCGAGCGAGCAGCGCCTATGAAGGTAGACACAGACAAAGATGCCCCGTGTAGCCTCAAGGGAGTGTTGGGGCAAGTGCTGTTAGTAACGAGTAGCAGCAGCAGCACCTATGAAGGTAGACACAGACAAAGGTCCCCCGTGTAGCCTCTACAGACTGCTGGGGCAAGTGCTGTTAGCCAACAGCACCTATGAAGGCTACCGGCACTGAGGCACACGAGGGGTGGGTGGCCAGCACCACGCCCGGCCGCCTTTGTCTCCCCCAGTGGCGATGTTTACCGCACACACCGCTACAACAGGTACTCGTTTGAGGCTGGGGAGGCCCAGGACCAGTTCACACTCACTCACACACTCTCACTCACTCATACACTCACACACTCATATACACACTCACACACACACACACACTCACTCACACACTCTCACTCACTCATACACTCACACACTCATATACACACTCACACACACACACACACTCACTCACACACTCTCACTCACTCATACACTCATATACACACTCACACACACACACACACTCACTCACACACTCTCACTCACTCATACACTCACACACTCATATACACACACACACACACACTCACTCACACACTCTCACTCACTCATACACTCACACACTCTCACTCACTCATACACTCACACACTCATATACACACTCACACACACACACACTCACTCACACACACACACTCACTCACACACTCACACATACACACACACACTCTCACACACACACACACTCACACACACTCACACGCACTCACTCACACACACACTCATACACTCACACACCCTCACTCACTCACTCATACACTCGCACACACACTCATACACTCACACTCACACACACTCTCACACACACTCACACACTCACACTCTCATATACTCACACACTCACACAGATACACTCTCACACACACACTCACTCACACACTCACACACCCTCACTCATACACTCACTCTCACACTCACTCACTCACTCACACACACTCACTCACACTCTCACACACACTCACACGCACTCACACACACACTCACTCATACGCACTCTCTCTCACACTCACACACACACACTCTCACTCACACACACACACACTCTCACTCACACACACACTCTCACTCACACTCTCACTCTCACTCTTACACACACACACTCTCACACCCTCACACACTCACATACACACTCACTCACACACTCTCACACTGACTCACACACTCACACACAAACTCACACACGTACACACACTCACACACACTCACTCACACACACTCCCACACACACTCACTCACTCACACACACTCACTCACACTCTCACTCACACACACACACACTCACTCTCACTCTTACACACACACACACACTCTCACACCCTCACACACTCACATACACACTCACTCACACACTCTCACACTGACTCCCACACTCACACACACGTACACACACTCACACACTCCCACACTCACACACACGTACACACACTTACACTCACACACACTCACTCACACACACTCACACACACTCACTCACACACACTCACACACACTCACACTCACACACACTCACACACTCACACTCACTCACACACACTCACACACACACACTCGCACACTCACACACTCACACTCACTCACACACACTCACACACACTCACACACACTCACACACTTACCGGTGGTTCCAAAACGATGAGCTGCAAAGAGACAACATGAAACGTGAGGGTCAACCGCGAGTTGTCCGCACGCGCGGCTGCGTCCCGTCACGTGAACGTGGAGTGGGCGACACGCTGGGGGGCACCGCGGAGCAAGCGAGCAGCACGCCGGATGTACCGTGCCCCGTCGCGGTAACGTCGAGTGGGCACTCACGATCATGCCGTGCAGGGGAATGCGCCCGGCCACGGGGAACTGGTTGTGGGCCGTGAGGTCCCGGCGCGTGTAGACAAGGGCGTCCAGGAACTGGACATCAAAGAACAACGCCGGAGGGAAACAGCAGCAGCAGCAGCGGCAGCAGCAGCAGCAGCAGAGGCAGCAGCAGCAGCAGCAGCAGCAGCAGCAGCAGCAGCAGCAGCAGCAGAGGCAGCAGCAGCAGCAGTAGCAGCAGCAGCAGCAGCAGCGGCAGCAGCGGCAGCGGCAGCAGCAGCAGCAGTAGCGGCGGCAGCGGCGGCAGCAGCGGCAGCAGCAGCAGCAGCAGCGGCGGCAGCGGCGGCAGCGGCGGCAGCGGCGGCAGCGGCGGCAGCGGCGGCAGCGGCGGCAGCGGCGGCAGCGGCGGCAGCGGCGGCAGCGGCGGCAGCGGCGGCAGCGGCGGCAGCGGCGGCAGCGGCGGCAGCGGCGGCAGCGGCGGCAGCGGCGGCAGCAGCAGCAGTAGCAGCAACAGCAACAGCAGCAGCAGCAGTAGCAGCAGCAGCAACAGCAACAGCAGCAGCAGCAGCAGCAGCAGCAACAGCAGCAGCAGCAGCAGCAGAGGCAGCAGCAGCAGCAGCAGCAGCGGCAGCAGCAGCGGCGGCAGCGGCAGCGGCGGCAGCGGCGGCGGCAGTGGCAGCGGCGGCAGAGGCAGCAGCGGCAGAGGCAGCAGCGGCAGAGGCAGCAGCGGCAGAGGCAGCAGCGGCAGAGGCAGCAGCGGCAGAGGCAGCAGCGGCAGAGGCAGCAGCGGCAGAGGCAGCAGCGGCAGAGGCAGCGGCAACGGCGGCAGAGGCAGCGGCGGCAGAGGCAGCGGCGGCAGAGGCAGCGGCGGCAGCGGCAGCGGCAGCGGCGGCAGTCAGCGGCGGCGGCGGCGGCGGCAGCGGCGGCGGCGGCAGCAGCAGCAGCAGCAGAGGCAGCAGCAGCAGCAGTAGCAGCAGTAGCAGCAGCAGCAGCAGTAGCAGCAGCAGCAGCAGCAGAGGCAGCAGCAGCAGCAGTAGCAGCAGTAGCAGCAGTAGCAGCAGAGGCAGCAGCAGCAGCAGTAGCAGCAGTAGCAGCAGCAGTAGCAGCAGCAGCAGCAGCAGAGGCAGCAGCAGCAGCAGTAGCAGCAGCAGTAGCAGCAGCAGTAGCAGCAGCAGAGGCAGCAGCAGCAGTAGCAGCAGCAGTAGTAGCAGCAGCAGCAGCAGCAGAGGCAGCAGCAGCAGCAGTAGCAGCAGCAGTAGCAGCAGAGGCAGCAGCAGCAGCAGCAGAGGCAAAGGTAACCCAGGTCAGCTTGGCAGACTGTCCTGTGTGTGTACGTGTGTGTGTACGTGTGTGTGTGTGTCGTGTGTGTGTCGTGTGTGTGTGTACATGTGTGTGCGTGTACGTGTGTGTGTGCGCGTGTACGTATGTGTGGTGTGTGTGTACGGTACTTGTGTGAGTACGTGTGTGTGTGTACGTAAGTGTGTGTGTGTACACGTGTGTGTGTGTGCACGTGTGTGTGTGTCGTGTGTGTGTCGTGTGTGTGTGTACGGTACTTGTGTGAGTACGTGTGTGTGTGTACACGTGTGTGTGTGTATATACGTGTGTGTACGTGTGGTGCATGTGTAGAGGTATTAGGTAGAGGGGTGTAGCAAGCCGTTAAAGTTGGGTATATAAGGCGGTGCGCGAGAGAGCTCGGGGCAGTCGTTGGAGCAGAAGAGCCAGTGAAGACTGAAGACCAGCCAGCTCACCACTCACTCACTCAGTCAGTCACTCACGTAAGTCACTCACTCACCACTCACTCACCATACAGGTTACTCACTCACTCACTCAGTCACTCACCACTCAGTCACTCACCACTCACTCACCATACAGGTTACTCACCACTCACTCACTCACTCAATCACTCACCACTCACTCACTCACCACTCACTCAGTCACTCATTCACTCACCACTCACTCAGTCACTCACCACTCACTCACTCAGTCGCTCACTCACTCACTCAGTCACTCACTCAGTCACTCAGTCACTCAGTCACTCAGTCGCTCACCACTCAGTCACTCACCCACTCACTCACCCACTCACCTACTCACTCACCCACTCACTCACCTACTAAGAGTACCAGCTAGCCGGCCCTGGGACTACTACCCTGACTCGCTGCTCTTGTAAGAGCCGGGCAGGGCAAGCCAGGGGCGAGCCTCAGAGCAGAGAGGTGTGTGTCCTTGTGAGGGCCAGGCTCGTGTGGCTGAGGGTCACACGTGACCCGAAGCTGGGCCTGGTGAGTTAGCCTCTGCTAGGATGCTCTGGGTTAGAGGGGTGTAGTGGGAGCTAACGGGGAAACGTTAGCCGAGGGACACCGCCTCGGATAGAACCGGGTGAAGGGGCCGTTACCCCTTCCCGTGTTAGGGTGCGCTACGTGCCGTATAGTACCCAAACACGTGTTGCCTCCGTCAAACGTCTCCTGCGCTACTTGCGCCGTTACACACGTGTGTACACGTGTGTACACGTGTGTGTACGTACACGTGTGTGTGTGTGTGTGTACACGTGTGTGTGTGTGTACACGTGTGTGTGTGTGTACACGTGTGTACGTACACGTGTGTACGTACACGTGTGTGTGTGTGTACACGTGTGTGTGTGTGTGTGTACACGTGTGTACGTACACGTGTGTGTGTGTGTACGTGTGTGTACGTACACGTGTGTGTGTGTGTACGTGTGTGTACGTACACGTGTGTGTGTGTGTGTACACGTGTGTGTGTGTACACGTGTGTGTGTGTACACGTGTGTGTACGTACACGTGTGTGTGTGTGTACACGTGTGTGTGTGTACACGTGTGTGTGTGTACACGTGTGTGTACGTACACGTGGGTGTGTACGTGTGTTTACGTACACGTGTGTACGTACACGTGTGTACGTACACGTGTGTGTGTGTGTACACGTGTGTGTGTGTACACGTGTGTGTGTGTGTACACGTGTGTGTGTGTGTGTGTACACGTGTGTGTGTGTACACGTGTGTGTGTGTGTGTGTACACGTGTGTGTGTGTGTGTGTACACGTGTGTGTGTGTACACGTGTGTGTGTGTGTGTGTACACGTGTGTGTGTGTACACGTGGGTGTGTACGTGTGTTTACGTACACGTGTGTGTGTGTACACGTGTGTGTGTGTGTACACGTGTGTGTGTGTGTGTGTACACGTGTGTGTGTGTACACGTGTGTGTACGTACACGTGGGTGTGTACGTGTGTTTACGTACACGTGTGTACGTACACGTGTGTGTACGTACACGTGTGTGTGTGTGTACACGTGTGTGTACGTACACGTGTGTGTGTGTGTACACGTGTGTGTGTGTACACGTGTGTGTGTGTACACGTGTGTGTGTGTGTGTACACGTGTGTGTGTGTACACGTGTGTGTGTGTACACGTGTGTGTGTGTACACGTGTGTGTGTGTACACGTGTGTGTGTGTACACGTGTGTGTGTGTGTGTACACGTGTGTGTGTGTGTGTACACGTGTGTGTGTGTACACGTGTGTGTGTACGTCTGTGGTGTGTATGTGTACGATTCCCGCTCATGGCCGACACCAGTGACAATTATCTGAACCGGTCCTGGGCCTCCCCAAGGTCAACTCAGCCTCAAACGAGTAGCTGGTGCGGTGTGCAGTAAACATCGCCACTGGGGAGACAAAGGCGGCCGGGCGTGGTGCTGGCCACCGACCCCCTCGCGTGCCGCAGTGCCGGTAGCTTTCGTAGGTGCTGCTCACTAACAGCACTTGCCCCTGCAGTCTGTTAAGGCTACACGGGGGATCTTTGTCTTTGTGTGTGTGAAGAACCCTCCACCACCCGACGCGTCGTCGCTCACCAGGAAGAACATGCGCTGCTGGGGCCCCGAGCGCGTGAGCTTCAAGAGGCGACCCTCACGCACGAACACCTGCGGAGCCACGCACACACACCCCACGCACCACACACCACGCACACACGCACCACACACCACGCACACACCACGCACACACACCACGCACACGCACCACACACGCACCACACACGCACCACACACGCACCACACACCACGCACACACCACGCACACACACCACGCACCACACACGCACCACGCACCACACACCACGCACCACACACGCACCACACGCACCACACACGCACCACACACGCACACACACCACGCACACGCACCACACACGCACCACACGCACCACACACCACGCACACACCACGCACACACCCCACGCACCACACACGCACCACACACACCACACACGCACCACACACCACGCACCACACACGCACCACACACGCACCACACACGCACCACACACGCACCAAACACACCACACACACACCACACACACGCACCACACACCACGCACCACACACACGCACCACACACACGCACCACACACACCACACACGCACCAAACACACCACACACACACCACACACACGCACCACACACCACGCACACACCACGCACGCACCACACACACCACACACACACACCACACACCACGCACACACCACGCACGCACCACGCACGCACCACGCACCACACACCACGCACGCACCACGCATGCACCACACACCACGCACGCACCACGCACGCACCAAACACACCACACACACACCACACACACACACCACACACCACGCACACACCACGCACGCACCACGCACGCACCACGCACCACACACCACGCACGCACCACGCATGCACCACACACCACGCACGCACCACACACCACACACGCACGCACCACACACCACGCACGTACCACGCACGCACCACCCACCACGTACTTTTTCAGAAGCCGCGTGGCCATCTCAAATGAGAGCTCACACGAAGTGGCTCGGGATGATCATCGTCGTCATCACGTGGACATTTTTAGCGGCAGCAAAATACTCGAAACGTGTGACGTTGATTCTCAATGCAGAGGGGGGGAAATCGGGAGGACCCGGAGAAAAATCCACGCGACCACGGGGAGAGAGAAAGACGCTAAATAAAAATATACAGCAGCAGGCGTCAGGGTTGGGAGCGAACCCACAACCTCCTGAATACCAGGCGAGGTTATCAACATCTCGCCACAACACAAATATACAGCAGTCGTCAGGGTCGGGATCGAACCCACGACCTCCTGCACACCAGGCGAGGGAGTTAACATCTCCTAACCACACACAAATATACAGCAGGCATCAGGAACGAACCCACGACCTCCTGCGTACCGGGCGAGGGAGTTAACATCTCCTAGCCACACACAAATATACATCAGCAGGCGTCGTCAGGGTCGGGATCGAACCCACGACCTCCTGCACACCAGGCGAGGTAGTCAACATCTCGCCACAACACAAATATACAGCAGGCGTCGTCAGGGTCGGGATCGAACCCACGACCTCCTGCACACCAGGCGAGGGAGTTAACATCTCCTAACCACACACAAATATACAGCAGGCATCAGGAACGAACCCACGACCTCCTGCGTACCGGGCGAGGGAGTTAACATCTCCTAGCCACACACAAATATACATCAGCAGGCGTCGTCAGGGTCGGGATCGAACCCACGACCTCCTGCACACCAGGCGAGGTAGTCAACATCTCGCCACAACACAAATATACAGCAGGCGTCGTCAGGGTCGGGATCGAACCCACGACCTCCTGCACACCAGGCGAGGGAGTTAACATCTCCTAACCACACACAAATATACAGCAGGCATCAGGAACGAACCCACGACCTCCTGCGTACCGGGCGAGGGAGTTAACATCTCCTAGCCACACACAAATATACATCAGCAGGCGTCGTCAGGGTCGGGATCGAACCCACGACCTCCTGCACACCAGGCGAGGTAGTCAACATCTCGCCACAACACAAATATACAGCAGGCGTCGTCAGGGTCGGGATCGAACCCACGACCTCCTGCACACCAGGCGAGGGAGTTAACATCTCTCAGCCAGCGTGGTCCAAACAGAGGGGGGTGGAGGTCCAGGTGTAAACCCGGGAGACGGATCGGGTCCTAACCTTTCCGGGAATGCTCAGCTTGCCGATCCCCACGACGTCGCGATCCAGTGCGGCCAGCTTCTCCGCATTCTCCATGCGAGCCGCTGCCTCCTGCGTAGCGTCGGTGATGCGCGACACCTCCTGCAGCGCAGCTGGCGGACGTACGGCGTACACACACACACACACAAGATGGCCGTTTACGGACGTGTGGCTCAATCAAAAGTCCGCGATCCGTCAGCCCACCAAATATTAAGATGGCCGTGTGGACGTGTAGCTCAATCAAAAGTCCGTGATCCGTCAGCCCACCAAATATTAAGATGGCCGTGTGGACGTGTAGCTCAATCAAAAGTCCGTGATCGGTCAGCCAAGCAAATATTAAGATGGCCGTGTGGACGTGTAGCTCAATCAAAAGTCCGTGATCGGTCAGCCCACCAAATATTAAGATGGCCGTGTGGACGTGTAGCTCAATCAAAAGTCCGTGATCGGTCAGCCCACCAAATATTAAGATGGCCGTGTGGACGTGTAGCTCAATCAAAAGTCCGTGATCCGTCAGCCCACCAAATATTAAGATGGCCGTGTGGACGTGTAGCTCAATCAAAAGTCCGTGATCGGTCAGCCCACCAAATATTAAGATGGCCGTGTGGACGTGTAGCTCAATCAAAAGTCCGTGATCGGTCAGCCCACCAAATATTAAGATGGCCGTGTGGACGTGTAGCTCAATCAAAAGTCCGTGATCGGTCAGCCCACCAAATATTAAGATGGCCGTGTGGACGTGTAACTCAATCAAAAGTCCGCGATCGGTCAGCCCACCAAATATTAAGATGGCCGTGTGGACGTGTGGCTCAATCAAAAGTCCGCGATCGGTCAGCCCACCAAATATTAAGATGGCCGTGTGGACGTGTAGCTCAATCAAAAGTCCGCGATCGGTCAGCCCACCAAATATCAAGATGGCCGTGTGGACGTGTAGCTCAATCAAAAGTCTGTGATCGATCAGCCAACCAAATATTAAGATGGCCGTGTGGACGTGCAGCTCAATCAATAATAATCCGCGATCGATTGACCCCCAATAAGCAAGATGGCCGTGCGGACGTGTAGCTCGGTCAAAAGTCCGTGATCGTTCGACCCCCAACAAGCAAGATGGCCGTGCGGACGTGTAGCTCGGTCAAAAGTCCGTGATCGTTCGACCCCCCAACAAGCAAGATGGCCGTGCGGACGTGTAGCTCGGTCAAAAGTCCGTGATCGTTCGACCCCCAACAAGCAAGATGGCCGTGCGGACGTGTAGCTCGGTCAAAAGTCCGTGATCGTTCGACCCCCAACAAGCAAGATGGCCGTGTGGACGTGTAGCTCGGTCAAAAGTCCGTGATCGTTCGACCCCCAACAAGCAAGATGGCCGTGTGGACGTGCAGCCGAGGCGGGGCGAGGTGATCGAACCGGCGCAGTCTCCGCGGTCCGGGTGCGCGTCCGGGTAGTGGGCGCACAGGCGGACGAGCAGCAGCGCGTAGTGAGGCGGCCGCTGCAGGGCCTTCGCGAGGAGGCCGCCGGCCGACGAAAGGCGCAGCGGCGGCCGCGGCGGAGAGGCGTGGGGGGGGGCTTGGGGGGTCTCGCTCGGGGGGCGCCCCCCCCAACCCCGGGAGGGGGGCGGCAGCAGCAGCAGCTCCCCCTGCAGAGACTCCAGAGAGAGCAGCAGGGGGAGCTGGGCCTGGGGGGGGGTGGGGGGGAGAGGACGGGGGGGGGGATCAAGAGGTGGAGTGTCTCTGTGTGGGTGAGTGATGAGTGGTGAGTGTGGGTGGGTGGTGAGCGTGGGTGGGTGGTGAGTGGTGAGTGTGGGTGGGTGGTGAGCATGGGTGGGTGGTGAGCGTGGGTGGGTGGTGCGCGTGGGTGAGTGGTGAGTGTGGGTGGGTGGTGAGTGTGGGTGGGTGGTGAGCATGGGTGGGTGGTGAGCGTGAGTGAGTTGTGAGTGTGGTGAGTGGTGAGCATGGGTGAGTGGTGAGCATGGGTGGGTGGTGAGCGTGGGTGAGTGGTGCGCGTGGGTGAGTGGTGAGTGGTGAGTGGGTGGTGAGTGTGGGTAGGTGGTGAGCGTGGGTGGGTGGTGAGCGTGAGTGAGTTGTGAGTGTGGTGAGTGGTGAGCATGGGTGAGTGGTGAGCATGGGTGGGTGGTGAGCGTGGGTGAGTGGTGCGCGTGGGTGAGTGGTGAGTGGTGAGTGTGGGTGGGTGGTGAGTATGGGTGGGTGGTGAGCGTGGATGGGTGGGGAGCGTGGGTGAGTGGTGAGCATGGGTGAGTGGTGCGCGTGGGTGGGTGGTGAGCGTGGGTGAGTGGTGCGCGTGGGTGAGTGGTGAGCATGGGTGGGTGGTGAGTGTGGGTGGGTGGTGAGCGTGGGTGAGTGGTGAGTGTGGTGAGTGGTGAGCATGGGTGGGTGGTGAGCGTGGATGGGTGGGGAGCGTGGGTGAGTGGTGAGTGTGAGTGAAGAGGTGGAGTGATGCCGATGCAATGATGCTGACGATGATGACGATGCTGTGGATGATGCTGCTTATGATGACGATGATGACGATGCTGTGGATGATGCTGCTTATGATGACGATGATGACGATGATGATGACGATGCTGTTGTTGATGATGCGGACGATGACGCAGCTGATCATGACGATGCCGCTGACGATGTTGATGATGGCGATGCTGCTGATGATGCTGCTGATGACGATGTTGATGTTGATGATGACGATGTTGATGATGATGTTGATGATGACGATGTTCACCTTCAGGGTTTGAATGAAGTGCACGAGGATGTCTCCAATTTTTTGGAAGTCGCCTTTGAGGTGGGCATTGGACCTCCCTTCCCTGGGGAAAAGACAAAGATCCCCCGTGTAGCCTCAACAGACTGCTGGGGCAAGTGCTGTTAGTAGCGAGTAGCAGCAGCACCTGTGAAGGTAGACACAGACAAAGATCCCCCGTGTAGCCTCTACAGACTGCTGGGACAAGTGCTGTTAGTAGCGAGTAGCAGCAGCACCTGTGAAGGCCGCACACTGCATCGGGTGCTCATTTAAGGCCGAGTCGACTTAGGGGAAACCCGGTAGTGGCTCAGATACCGCGCGTCGCCAATGCTGGGCGTGGCTGGGACTGGAGGAATCCGATGAGCTATGAAGCTCTTTGCCACAGGAGTCCGGTAGTTCACAGATCCCCGGGTGGTGGAGGAGGAGAGGAAGAGGAGAGGGGGAGGAGGGGGGGAGGGGGGGAGGGGGGATGAGGGGGGAGGGGCAGGAGGGGGGGGGAGGGGGGATGAGGGGGGAGGGGCAGGAGGGAGGGGGGAGGGGGTAGGAGGAGGGAGGAGGAGGGAGGAGGGGGAGGGAGGAGGGAGGATGAGGAGAGGGGGAAGGGGGGGGAGAGGGGGAAGGGGGGGGAAGGGGGGGGAGGGGGAAGGGGGGGGGAGGGGGGGAAGGGGGGGGAAGGAGGGGGTAGGTGGGGGGGTGGGGGAGGGGAGGGGGGGCGGGGGGGTAGGAGGAGGAGGGGGGAGGGGGCAGGAAGAGGGGGGGAGGGGGCAGTAGGAGGAGGAGGGACAGGTGGACAGGGAGAGAGAGAGAGAGAGACACACAAGTGTAGTGACATAGAATGGTCACTGCTGTGTCGGCCTGTACGAGGGCTGGGGGCCCCAAGGGGGTGCCTGGGGGGTCACGTGCTGGAGGGATCGGGACCTTCCCAGAGGTGGGGGAAGTGAGGCGTGTCCTGGGAAGGGAGGCGTGGCCTGGAGAGAGCCAGCCACGCCAAAGCAGATATAAGCGTGGTGTGAACGCAGAGCGGGGCTGTTGTACTGTACTCCGAAGTGAAGACATCATCGGTCGTCAAGTCCCGAGTCGTCGTCCTGGGCCAGGCAGGCCGTTGCCTGCCTGGCCCAGTCTGTGTCGCGTTCCAGAGTGTTAGTGAGTTGAGGAAGGTGGTCACCACCTCATGTACAGCGTTATATTATTTACCGTTTAATAAATAGTGTTGCCTCCAAGCTGCGTGTGTGTGCACCTAATTCGGTCCTACTACACAAGGATGGCGGAGTGGACTGGTGGCCCCAGGGTGCTCCCCCCGTCCCTACCAGAGCGCCATCCGCTGCTCCACGCGGCGCAGGAAGTCCGTGTGGAGCAGCTGCAGAGAAGCGATGGCGGGCAGCAGCAGCGGCGGCGGTGCCGGCAGCAGCTGGGCAGCAGCAAGAGCAGCACTCGCTCCACTCCCCATCACTCCACCTCCACCTCCTCCACCTCCTCCACCCAGACACTGCACAGAAAACACAGAGACAAACCTCCTTCCCCACAGTCACCGGTCACCTCTCTCCTCTCGCGTCTCCTCCTGCCTGGCTGGCTGGCTGGCTGCCTGGCTGGCTGCCTGGCTGGCTGGCTGGCTGCCTGGCTGGCTGCCTGGCTGCTTGGCAGCGCCACGGAGATCCTTGTGTCAAGGTCCAAGCCCTGGGTCTGGGTGTCTCTCTCTAGGGGTTCACAATGGCCGTGTCATAGCCACTGAGAACCTGGGGTCAAGGTTCAAGCCCTGGGTCTGGGTGTCTCTCTCTCTCTGGGGGTTCACGATGGCCGTGTCATAGCCACTGAGAACCTGGGTTCAAGGTTCAAGCCCTGGGTCTTGGTGTCTCTCTCTGGGGGTTCACGATGGCCGTGTCATAGCCGCTGAGTTGCTGGGGTCAAGGTTCAAGCCCTGGGTGTCTCTCTCTGCGGGTTCACGATGGCCGTGTCATAGCCACTGAGTTGCTGGGGTCAAGGTTCAAGCCCTGGGTGTCTCTCTCTGGGGGTTCACGATGGCCGTGTCATAGCCACTGAGTTGCTGGGGTCAAGGTTCAAGCCCTGGGTGTCTCTCTCTGGGGGTTCACGATGGCCGTGTCATAGCCACTGAGTTGCTGGGGTCAAGGTTCAAGCCCTGGGTGTCTCTCTCTGGGGGTTCACGATGGCCGTGTCATAGCCACTGAGTTGCTGGGGTCAAGGTTCAAGCCCTGGGTGTCTCTCTCTGGGGGTTCACGATGGCCGTGTCATAGCCACTGAGCTGCTGGGGTCAAGGTTCAAGCCCTGGGTGTCTCTCTCTGCGGGTTCACGATGGCCGTGTCATAGCCACTGAGTTGCTGGGGTCAAGGTTCAAGCCCTGGGTGTCTCTCTCTGGGGGTTCACGATGGCCGTGTCATAGCCACTGAGTTGCTGGGGTCAAGGTTCAAGCCCTGGGTGTCTCTCTCTGGGGGTTCACGATGGCCGTGTCATAGCCACTGAGTTGCTGGGGTCAAGGTTCAAGCCCTGGGTGTCTCTCTCTGGGGGTTCACGATGGCCGTGTCATAGCCACTGAGTTGCTGGGGTCAAGGTTCAAGCCCTGGGTGTCTCTCTCTGGGGGTTCACGATGGCCGTGTCATAGCCACTGAGTTGCTGGGGTCAAGGTTCAAGCCCTGGGTGTCTCTCTCTGGGGGTTCACGATGGCCGTGTCATAGCCACTGAGTTGCTGGGGTCAAGGTTCAAGCCCTGGGTGTCTCTCTCTGGGGGTTCACGATGGCCGTGTCATAGCCACTGAGTTGCTGGGGTCAAGGTTCAAGCCCTGGGTGTCTCTCTCTGGGGGTTCACGATGGCCGTGTCATAGCCACTGAGTTGCTGGGGTCAAGGTTCAAGCCCTGGGTCTCTCTCTCTGGGGGTTCACGATGGCCGTGTCATAGCCACTGAGTTGCTGGGGTCAAGATTCAAGCCCTGGGTGTCTCTCTCTGGGGGTTCACGATGGCCGTGTCATAGCCACTGAGTTGCTGGGGTCAAGGTTCACGCCCTGGGTGTCTCTCTCTGGGGGTTCACGATGGCCGGGTCATAGCCACTGAGTTGCTGGGGTCAAGGTTCAAGCCCTGGGTGTCTCTCTCTGGGGGTTCACGATGGCCGTGTCATAGCCACTGAGTTGCTGGGGTCAAGGTTCAAGCCCTGGGTCTCTCTCTCTCTGGGGGTTCACGATGGCCGTGTCATAGCCACCGAGAGCCTGGGGTCAAGGTTCAAGCCCTGGGTGTCTCTCTCTGGGGGTTCACGATGGCCGTGTCATAGCCACCGAGAGCCTGGGGTCAAGGTTCAAGCCCTGGGTGTCTCTCTCTGGGGGTTCACGATGGCCGTGTCATAGCCACCGAGAGCCTGGGGTCAAGGTTCAAGCCCTGGGTGTCTCTCTCTGGGGGTTCACGATGGCCGTGTCATAGCCACTGAGTTGCTGGGGTCAAGGTTCAAGCCCTGGGTGTCTCTCTCTGGGGGTTCACGATGGCCGTGTCATAGCCACTGAGTTGCTGGGGTCAAGGTTCAAGCCCTGGGTGTCTCTCTCTGGGGGTTCACGATGGCCGTGTCATAGCCACCGAGTTGCTGGGGTCAAGGTTCAAGCCCTGGGTGTCTCTCTCTGCGGGTTCACGATGGCCGTGTCATAGCCACTGAGTTGCTGGGGTCAAGGTTCAAGCCCTGGGTGTCTCTCTCTGGGGGTTCACGATGGCCGTGTCATAGCCACTGAGTTGCTGGGGTCAAGGTTCAAGCCCTGGGTGTCTCTCTCTGGGGGTTCACGATGGCCGTGTCATAGCCACTGAGTTGCTGGGGTCAAGGTTCAAGCCCTGGGTCTCTCTCTCTGGGGGTTCACGATGGCCGTGTCATAGCCACTGAGTTGCTGGGGTCAAGATTCAAGCCCTGGGTGTCTCTCTCTGGGGGTTCACGATGGCCGTGTCATAGCCACTGAGTTGCTGGGGTCAAGGTTCACGCCCTGGGTGTATCTCTCTGGGGGTTCACGATGGCCGGGTCATAGCCACTGAGTTGCTGGGGTCAAGGTTCAAGCCCTGGGTGTCTCTCTCTGGGGGTTCACGATGGCCGTGTCATAGCCACTGAGTTGCTGGGGTCAAGGTTCAAGCCCTGGGTCTCTCTCTCTCTGGGGGTTCACGATGGCCGTGTCATAGCCACCGAGAGCCTGGGGTCAAGGTTCAAGCCCTGGGTGTCTCTCTCTGGGGGTTCACGATGGCCGTGTCATAGCCACCGAGAGCCTGGGGTCAAGGTTCAAGCCCTGGGTGTCTCTCTCTGGGGGTTCACGATGGCCGTGTCATAGCCACCGAGAGCCTGGGGTCAAGGTTCAAGCCCTGGGTGTCTCTCTCTGGGGGTTCACGATGGCCGTGTCATAGCCACTGAGTTGCTGGGGTCAAGGTTCAAGCCCTGGGTGTCTCTCTCTGGGGGTTCACGATGGCCGTGTCATAGCCACTGAGTTGCTGGGGTCAAGGTTCAAGCCCTGGGTGTCTCTCTCTGGGGGTTCACGATGGCCGTGTCATAGCCACCGAGTTGCTGGGGTCAAGGTTCAAGCCCTGGGTGTCTCTCTCTGCGGGTTCACGATGGCCGTGTCATAGCCACTGAGTTGCTGGGGTCAAGGTTCAAGCCCTGGGTGTCTCTCTCTGGGGGTTCACGATGGCCGTGTCATAGCCACTGAGTTGCTGGGGTCAAGGTTCAAGCCCTGGGTGTCTCTCTCTGGGGGTTCACGATGGCCGTGTCATAGCCACTGAGTTGCTGGGGTCAAGGTTCAAGCCCTGGGTGTCTCTCTCTGGGGGTTCACGATGGCCGTGTCATAGCCACTGAGTTGCTGGGGTCAAGGTTCAAGCCCTGGGTGTCTCTCTCTGGGGGTTTACGATGGCCGTGTCATAGCCACTGAGTTGCTGGGGTCAAGGTTCAAGCCCTGGGTGTCTCTCTCTGGGGGTTCACGATGGCCGTGTCATAGCCACTGAGTTGCTGGGGTCAAGGTTCAAGCCCTGGGTGTCTCTCTCTGGGGGTTCACGATGGGCGTGTCATAGCCACTGAGTTGCTGGGGTCAAGGTTCAAGCCCTGGGTGTCTCTCTCTGGGGGTTCACGATGGCCGTGTCATAGCCACTGAGTTGCTGGGGTTAAGGTTCAAGCCCTGGGTGTCTCTCTCTGGGGGTTCACGATGGCCGTGTCATAGCCACCGAGTTGCTGGGGTCAAGGTTCAAGCCCTGGGTGTCTCTCTCTGGGGGTTCACGATGGCCGTGTCATAGCCACTGAGTTGCTGGGGTCAAGGTTCAAGCCCTGGGTGTCTCTCTCTGGGGGTTCACGATGGCCGTGTCATAGCCACCGAGAGCCTGGGGTCAAGGTTCAAGCCCTGGGTGTCTCTCTCTGGGGGTTCACGATGGCCGTGTCATAGCCACTGAGTTGCTGGGGTCAAGGTTCAAGCCCTGGGTGTCTCTCTCTGGGGGTTCACGATGGCCGTGTCATAGCCACTGAGTTGCTGGGGTCAAGGTTCAAGCCCTGGGTGTCTCTCTCTGGGGGTTCACGATGGCCGTGTCATAGCCACTGAGTTGCTGGGGTCAAGGTTCAAGCCCTGGGTGTCTCTCTCTGGGGGTTCACGATGGCCGTGTCATAGCCACTGAGTTGCTGGGGTCAAGGTTCAAGCCCTGGGTGTCTCTCTCTGGGGGTTCACGATGGCCGTGTCATAGCCACTGAGTTGCTGGGGTCAAGGTTCAAGCCCTGGGTGTCTCTCTCTAGGGGTTCACGATGGCCGGGTCATAGCCACTGAGTTGCTGGGGTCAAGGTTCAAGCCCTGGGTGTCTCTCTCTGGGGGTTCACGATGGCCGTGTCGGAGTTACCGAGACGCAGGGGGGAGGGGGTTGACCTCTGACCGTGACGAGGGCGGCCAGGTCCCGCAGGTAGGTCCGCTCCGTCGCCAGAAGCTCCTTGGTGATGAAGTAGGCCCGGTCTGCCGGCACACGCTGCGCAAGACAACAAAGGCAAAGATCCCCCGTGTAGCCTCGACAGACTGTAGGGGCAAGTGGTGTTAGTAGCGAGTAGCAGCAGCACCTATGAAGGTAGACACAGACAAAGATGTCAGTGACGATGACAGTGACGATGATGATGTTAGTGATGATGATGTTAGTGATGATGATGTTAGTGATGATGTTTGTGATGATGATGTTTGTGATGATGATGTTAGTGACGATGACAGTGATGATGATGTTAGTGATGATGATGTTAGTGATGATGTTAGTGATGATGATGTTAGTGATGATGTTAGTGATGATGTTTGTGATGATGATGTTAGTGATGATGATGTTAGTGATGATGTTAGTGATGATGATGTTAGTGATGATGTTAGTGATGATGTTTGTGATGATGATGTTAGTGATGATGATGTTAGTGATGATGTTAGTGATGATGATGTTAGTGATGATGTTTGTGATGATGATGTTAGTGACGATGACAGTGATGATGATGTTAGTGATGATGATGTTAGTGATGATGTTTGTGATGATGATGTTAGTGATGATGTTTGT
Organism: Lampetra fluviatilis; assembly: GCF_964198595.1. Lineage (NCBI taxonomy): Eukaryota > Metazoa > Chordata > Hyperoartia > Petromyzontiformes > Petromyzontidae > Lampetra > Lampetra fluviatilis. The sequence goes on along the minus strand of NC_136341.1, from coordinate 3,973,986 downwards.
GATGATGATGTTAGTGATGATGATGTTCGTGATGATGATGTTAGTGACGATGTTTGTGATGATGATGTTAGTGATGATGTTAGTGATGATGTTAGTGATGATGATGTTAGTGATGATGATGTTAGTGATGATGATGTTAGTGATGATGTTAGTGATGTTGATGTTAGTGATGATGATGTTAGTGATGATGATGTTAGTGATGATGATGTTAGTGATGATGATGTTAGTGATGATGTTAGTGATGATGATGTTAGTGATGATGATGTTAGTGATGATGTTAGTGATGATGATGTTAGTGACGATGACAGTGATGATGATGTTAGTGATGATGATGTTAGTGATGATGATGTTAGTGATGATGTTTGTGATGATGTTAGTGATGATGATGTTAGTGATGATGATGTTAGTGATGATGATGTTAGTGATGATGATGTTAGTGACGATGATGTTAGTGACGATGACAGTGATGATGATGTTTGTGATGATGATGTTAGTGATGATGTTTGTGATGATGATGTTTGTGATGATGATGTTAGTGATGATGATGTTAGTGACGATGACAGTGATGATGATGTTAGTGATGATGATGTTAGTGATGATGTTTGTGATGATGATGTTAGTGACGATGACAGTGACGATGATGTTAGTGATGATGATGTTAGTGATGATGATGTTAGTGATGATGTTTGTGATGATGATGTTAGTGACGATGACAGTGACGATGATGTTTGTGATGATGATGTTAGTGATGATGATGTTAGTGATGATGATGTTAGTGATGATGATGTTAGTGATGATGTGAGTGACGATGACAGTGATGTTGATGTTTGTGATGTTGATGTTTGTGATGACGCTGCTGTTCGTGGTGGTAGTGACGCTGTTAGTGATGATGATGTTAGTGATGATGATGTTAGTGATGATGATGTTAGTGATGATGATGTTAGTGATGATGATGTTAGTGATGATGATGTTAGTGATGATGATGATAGTGATGATGATGTTAGTGATGATGATGTTAGTGATGATGTTAGTGATGATGATGTTAGTGATGATGATGTTAGTGATGATGATGTTAGTGATGATGATGTTAGTGATGATGATGTTAGTGATGATGTTAGTGATGATGATGTTAGTGATGATGATGTTAGTGATGATGATGTTAGTGATGATGATGTTAGTGATGATGATGTTAGTGATGATGATGTTAGTGATGATGATGATAGTGATGATGATGTTAGTGATGATGATGTTAGTGATGATGATGTCAGTGACGATGATGTTAGTGATGATGATGATAGTGATGATGATGTTAGTGATGATGATGTTAGTGATGATGATGTTAGTGATGATGATGTCAGTGACGATGATGTTAGTGATGATGATGATAGTGATGATGATGTTAGTGATGATGATGTTAGTGATGATGATGTTAGTGATGATGATGTCAGTGACGATGATGTTAGTGATGATGATGATAGTGATGATGATGTTAGTGATGATGATGTTAGTGATGATGATGTTAGTGATGATGATGTCAGTGACGATGATGTTAGTGATGATGATGATAGTGATGATGATGTTAGTGATGATGATGTTAGTGATGATGATGTTAGTGATGATGATGTCAGTGACGATGATGTTAGTGATGATTGTGATGTAAGTGATGTTTGTGATGTAAGTGATGTTTGTGATGTAAGTGATGTTTGTGATGATAGTGATGATGATGTTAGTGATGATGATGATCATAGTGATGATGATGTTAGTGATGATGATGTGAGTGACGATGACAGTGATGATGATGTTAGTGATGCTGTTAGTGACGGTGATGTTAGTGATGATGATGTTAGTGACGATGACAGTGATGATGATGTTAGTGACGATGACAGTGATGATGTTTGTGATGATGATGTTTGTGATGACGCTGCTGTTCGTGGTGGTAGTGACGCTGACCATCATCGCCCACCCACCTTGCGATGCCCCCCACCACCTCCAACGGCGGGGGCTCCTCCGGCGTCTTCGTCCGTGCGGGAGCTGCAGCCGCTCACGTCGCTGAGGCACGGCGAGAGCGACGGGGGGGGGGACGACGACGCGGAGACGTCGTCCCCACGCCCCGGGGACGCGGCGGAGACACGCGGCGGAGACACGGCCACCGGCCAGCGACCCGCTGAGAGACAGGGAGAGAGACAGGGAGACAGGGAGAGAGACACGGAGAGAGACAGGGAGAGAGAGGGAGAGAGACAGGGAGACAGGGAGAGAGACACGGAGAGACACGGAGAGACACGGAGGGGGACAGGGACAGGAGATGGGAGGGGGACGGGAGGGGGACAGGAGACAGGAGGGAGACACGGAGAAAGACACGGAGACAGAAGGGGGACAGGAGGGGGACAGGAGGGGGGCGGGAGGGGGAGGGGAGGGGAGTGGGAGAAGAGGACGGGAGGGGAGGGACGCGTCTCCGTGTGTGGGGATGGCGTGGAGAGTTCGGGTTGAGTTGGGAACCAGGGCCCAGATTAACGTCAACACTATCACCACCACCACCATCATCACCACCACCACCATCATCACCACCACCACCATCATCACCACCACCATCATCACCACCCACCATCATCATCACCACCATCATCATCACCACCACCATCATCACCACCACCACCATCATCACCACCACCATCATCACCACCACCATCATCATCATCACCACCATCATCATCACCACCGCCATCATCATCACCACCACCACCATCATCACCATCACCGCCATCATCACCACCACTGCCATCATCATCACCACCACCATCATCATCACCACCACCACCACCATCATCACCACCACCATCATCACCACCACCACCATCATCACCACCACCACCATCATCACCACCACCATCATCACCACCACCATCATCATCACCACCATCATCATCATCACCACCACCATCATCACCACCACCATCATCACCATCACCGCCATCGTCACCACCACCACCATCATCACCACCACCACCATCATCACCACCACCACCATCATCACCACCACCATCATCACCACCCACCATCATCATCACCACCATCATCATCACCACCACCACCATCATCACCACCACCACCATCATCACCACCACCACCATCATCACCACCACCATCATCACCACCACCATCATCATCACCACCATCATCATCACCACCGCCATCATCATCACCACCACCACCATCATCACCATCACCGCCATCATCACCACCACTGCCATCATCATCACCACCACCATCATCATCACCACCACCACCACCATCATCACCACCACCATCATCACCACCACCACCATCATCACCACCACCACCATCATCACCACCACCATCATCACCACCACCATCATCATCACCACCATCATCATCACCACCGCCATCATCATCACCACCACCACCATCATCACCATCACCGCCATCATCACCACCACTGCCATCATCATCACCACCACCACCACCATCATCACCACCACCATCATCACCACCACCATCATCACCACCACCACCATCATCACCACCACCATCATCACCACCACCATCATCATCACCACCATCATCATCATCACCACCACCATCATCACCACCACCATCATCACCATCACCGCCATCGTCACCACCACCACCATCATCACCACCACCACCATCATCACCACCACCACCATCATCACCACCACCATCATCACCACCCACCATCATCATCACCACCATCATCATCACCACCACCACCATCATCACCACCACCACCATCATCACCACCACCACCATCATCACCACCACCATCATCACCACCACCATCATCATCACCACCATCATCATCACCACCGCCATCATCATCACCACCACCACCATCATCACCATCACCGCCATCATCACCACCACTGCCATCATCATCACCACCACCATCATCATCACCACCACCACCACCATCATCACCACCACCATCATCACCACCACCACCACCATCATCACCACCACCACCATCATCACCACCACCATCATCACCACCACCATCATCATCACCACCATCATCATCACCACCGCCATCATCATCACCACCACCACCATCATCACCATCACCGCCATCATCACCACCACTGCCATCATCATCACCACCACCATCATCATCACCACCACCACCACCATCATCACCACCACCACCATCATCACCACCACCATCATCACCACCGCCATCATCATCACCACCACCACCATCATCATCACCACCACCATCATCGTCACCACCGCCATCATCATCACCACCATTATCACCATCACCGCCATCATCACCACCACCGCCATCATCATCACGACCACCATCATCATCACCACCGCCATCATCACCACCACCATCATCATCACCACCACCACCATCATCACCATCACCGCCATCATCACCACCATCGCCATCATCATCACCACCACCATCATCACCATCACTGCCATCATCACCACCACCGCCATCATCATCACCACCGCCATCATCATCACCACCGCCATCATCATCACCACCACCATCATCACCATCACCGCCATCATCACCATCACCGCACTCATCACCACCACCGCCATCATCATCATCACCACCACCATCATCACCATCACCGCCATCATCACCACCACCGCCATCATCATCACCACCACCACCATCATCACCATCACCGCCATCATCACCACCACCGCCATCATCATCACCACCACCACCATCATCACCATCACCGCCATCATCACCACCACCGCCATCATCATCACCACCACCACCACCATCATCACCACCACCATCATCATCACCACCACCGCCATCATCACCATCACCGCCATCATCACCACCACCGCCATCATCATCACCACCGCCATCATCATCACCACCGCCATCATCATCACCACCGCCATCATCATCACCACCACCACCACCATCATCACCATCACCGCCATCATCACCACCACCGCCATCATCACCACCACCGCCATCATCATCGCCACCACCATCATCATCACCACCGCCATCATCATCACCACCACCGCCATCATCACCACCACCGCCATCATCATCGCCACCACCATCATCATCACCACCGCCATCATCATCACCAGCACCACCATCATCATCACCGCCATCATCACCACCACCGCCATCATCACCACCACCGCCATCATCATCGCCACCACCATCATCATCACCACCGCCATCATCATCACCACCACCGCCATCATCACCACCACCGCCATCATCATCGCCACCACCATCATCATCACCACCGCCATCATCATCACCAGCACCACCATCATCATCACCGCCATCATCACCACCACCGCCATCATCACCACCACCGCCATCATCATCGCCACCACCATCATCATCACCACCGCCATCATCATCACCACCGCCATCATCATCACCACCACCACCATCATCATCACCACCACCACCATCATCATCACCACCACCACCATCATCACCATCACCGCCATCATCATCACCACCACCATCATCATCACCACCGCCACCATCATCATCACCACCACCACCACCATCATCACCATCACCGCCATCATCACCACCACCGCCATCATCATCACCACCGCCATCATCATCACCACCGCCATCATCATCACCACCGCCATCATCATCACCACCACCATCATCACCATCACCGCCATCATCATCACCACCACCGCCATCATCACCACCACCGCCATCATCACCACCACCGCCATCATCATCACCACCACCACCATCATCATCACCACCACCACCATCATCACCATCACCGCCATCATCATCACCAACACCACCATCATCACCATCACCGCAATCATCACCACCACCATCATCATCATCACCATCACCGCCATCATCACCACCACCACCATCATCACCATCACCGCCATCATCATCACCACCACCGCCATCATCACCACCACCGCCATCATCATCACCACCACCATCATCATCATCACCACCGCCATCATCATCACCATCACCACCATCATCATCACCACCACCACCATCATCACCATCACCGCCATCATCACCACCACCGCCATCATCATCACCATCACCACCATCATCACCATCACCGCCATCATCACCACCACCGCCATCATCATCACCAACACCACCGCCATCATCACCACCACCGGCATCACCACCACCGCCATCATCACCACCACCGCCATCATCATCACCAACACCACCGCCATCATCATCGCCACCATCAACCCCTCACGCAGCGTGGACGTCGCGTGAGCGGTAGCCGTCTCTGTCTGGACGAGGCGGTAGCGGTGCGACTCACAGGGAGATGATGACGATGAGGACGATGATGCAGTTGGGTGGACACAGATACCCACCCACCAAACCACCCACCCACTCATCCAGCCTCCCACCCATTCAGCCACCCAACCACCCACCCACCCAGCCACCCAGCCACCCAGCCACCCAACCACCCCACCCACCCACCAAACCACCCATCCACCCATCCAGCCTCCCACCCATTCAGCCACCCAACCACCCACCCACCCAGCCACCCAGCCACCCATTCAGCCACCCAGCCACCCAACCACCCCACCCAGCCACCCAACCACCCAACCACCCACCCAACCAGGCACCCACCCAGCCACCAAACCACCCACCCATCCAGCCACCCACCCATTCAGCCATCCAACCACCCACCCATCCAACCAGCCACCCAACCAACCAGCCAGCCACTCAACCCATCCAGCCACCCATTCAGCCACCCAACCACCCACCCACACAGGCACCCAACCAGGCACCCACCCACCCATCCACCCAGCCACCCAGCCAGCCACCCAACCCATCCACCCAGCCACCCAACCACCCAGCCAGCCACCCAACCTGGCACCCACCCACCCATCCACCCAGCCACCCAACCACCCAGCCAGCCACCCAACCCATCCAGCCACCCACCCATGCAGCCACCCAACCACCCAACCACCCAGCCAGCCACCCAACCCATCCAGCCACCCACCCATGCAGCCACCCAACCACCCAACCACCCAGCCAGCCACCCAACCCATCCAGCGACCCACCCATGCAGCCACCCACCCACCCACCCATGCAGCCAGCCACCCACCCAACCATCTGACACCACGTGTGACACCCCGCTGTAGAGGCGACGGCGTGTTTATTGTCAAAAGCGACTTTGGCGTCGTCCGTTCTAACAAACAAACAAAAACAAAACCGTACAAAACCACACGCGGACACAGGCAACCTCGTGCGACGCGCACAAAGACAAAGGTGCCCCTCCCCTTGCCCCCTGGGGGATGCCCACCACAGTCTGCGGGGGGGGGGTGGTGGGGGGTGGGGGCCAAGCGCTGACGTCAGCGAGGCGACGTGGGGGAGGCAGAGCGGGCGACCCGACCTCCGACCCCCAGCGGGTCGCCGCCCGAAGCCTCGAGAGCCCAGGGCGGCAGGCCGCCGCCGCCGTCGCCCGCGTCGTCCGTGTCGTAGTCGTCCGTGTCGTCCACCTCGTCGTCCACCTCGTAGTCGTCGTCGTCGTCGTAAGACCGGGCGCTTGACGAGCAACGGTCCGAGTTGGCGAGCAGGAGGTCGAAGCCGCGGGAGACGCCGAAGGCCGGGAACGACGCCGGGAAGGCCTCAGGGAAGGCCTCAGGGAAGGCCTCAGGGAAGGCCTCAGGGAAGGCCTCAGGGAAGGCCTCAGGGAACGACGCCGGGAAGGCCTCAGGGAAGGCCTCAGGGAGGGCCTCAGGGAACGACGCCGGGAAGGCCTCAGGGAAGGCCTCAGGGAACGACGCCGGGAAGGCCTCAGGGAAGGCCTCAGGGAAGGCCTCAGGGAAGGCCTCAGGGAACGACGCCGGGAAGGCCTCAGGGAAGGCCTCAGGGAGGGCCTCAGGGAAGGCCTCAGGGAAGGCCGCCGGGAAGGATCGTTCGGACGACGCGGGGAAGTTGAGGAGCGAGCAGGAGGGGGAGTCCGCGGGGAGCGGGGGGGGAGGTGGGTGGGGGGCCGCGGTCACCCACCCCGCGCTCCTCATCATCAACATCATCGTCGTCATGGTGACACCGTCGTCGTCGTCGTCGTCAACGGCCGCCTCCTCCTCCTCGTCGTCGTCGTCGTCGTCGAAGGAGCTGGGCCACGATCGATCGGCCAGCAGTCCGTCGCCTCGCGACGAGGTGACGTCGGAAGCGACGGTGCCGTCGGCCCCGGCGTCGACGTCGTCGTCGCCCTCGTAGTCGTCCGGTAAGTGGTAGCGATGGGAGGTGCAGCGACGGGCACCGCGACCGTCACCGCCGGCGTCCAGGTCGTCGTCAACATCGCGCTCGGTGTTCGGCAAGCGGTACCGGCGGGAGATGGAGCGGTCGACGGCGCCACAATCACCGTAACCGCCACAACCACCGCCACCACCGCCACAACCACCGCCACAACCGCCACAACCGCCGCAACCGCCATCACGGCCGCCATCCCCACAGTTAGCCAAGCGGTACCGTGCACAGATGGAGGAGCGGAAAACACCATCACCGCCACCACCATCACCGCCACCACCATCACCGCCACCACCATCGCCGCCACCACCACCGCCGCCACCACCACCGCCACCACCACCACCGCCACCACCACCACCGCCACCACCACCACCGCCACCATCACCGCCACCACCACCACCGCCACCACCACCGCCACCACCACCATCAACGCCACCTTCGCTCGGCGAGACGACATTGTCGTGCGGGGAGGAGGTGTTGGTGACGTGGGCCGCTGGCTCACCTCTCCCGGCCGGTGACGGAACTCCGTCGGACGACGACGACGACGATGAGGAGGAGGAGGCCGACGATGGCGACGCGCGGAGGGCGCCGCTGCCCCTCCTCGCTCCGTCGTCCACCTCGCCAGAGTCGCCCGGCGTCAGTCGCCCCGCAGTGCCGCGCTGCTGTTGTTGTTGATGCTGCTGTTGTTGATGCTGCTGTTGTTGATGTTGCTGGTGATGCTGCTGCTGTTGTTGTCGTTGTTGTTGATGCTGCTGTTGTTGATGTTGTTGTTGTTGCTGGTGATGCTGCTGTTGTTGTTGATGCTGCTGCTGTTGAAGGTGGTGGTGGTGGGGCAGGTGGTGACGATGCTGATGGTGAGGAGGGCAGTGCGGCGAGGAGGCGAGAGCCGGCGACGACGGTGAGCCGGGCCGGGAGCCGGCGTTGCCGACGTTGCCGACGTTGCCGGCGGTGATGCCGGTGATGCCGGTGACGTTGTCGGCGTCGACCAAGTGGAGATGCGGGGAGGAGAGGAGCAGCGCCCCGTACGAGGAACTTGAACTCTGCACTCGAATCATTCGACGATTCAATCAGCGATTAATTTCGGCGATTCATGCAATGAGCGATTCATTTACCGGGAGACTCATTCCTTGAGCGATTCGTTCGGCGAGTGACTCGCTGAGCGGTTCATTCGCCGAGTGATTCATTCGGTGATTCATTGCGTGGTTCATTCATTGAGTGAGTGATTCGCTGAGCGATTCATTCGCAGAATGATTCAATCGCCGAGTTATTCATTCAGTGATTGTCATTCATTCAGTGCTTCATTCGCAGTGTGTAGTAAACATCGCCACTGGGGGTGTGTGGTGGTGGTGATGGTGGTGCGTGGTGGTGTGTGGTGGTGTGTGGTGGTGGTGGTGTGGGGTGGTGGTGGTGGTGCGTGGTGATGGTGGTGGTGGTGGTGGTGTGTGGGTGGTGGTGGTGGTGATGTGTGGTGTTGGTGTGTGTTGGTGGTGGTGGTGGTGGTGTGTGGTGGTGGTGTGTTGTGGTGGTGGTGTGTGGTGGTGGCGTGTGTGGTGATGGTGTGTGGTGGTGGTGTGGTGTGTGATGATGATGGTGGTGTGTGGTAGTGGTGTGCGGTAGTGGTGTGTGCTGGTGGTGGCGGTGGTGGTGTGGTGGGTGGTGGTGGTGGTGTGTGATGATGATGGTGGTGGGTGGTAGTGGTGGTGGTGTGTGGAGACCACCACGTGCGAGCTCGTCACCTGTGTGCTGGTGGTGGCGGTGGTGTGGTGGGTGGGTGGTGGTGGTGGTGTGTGATGATGATGGTGGTGGCGTGTGTGGTGGTGGTGGTGTGTGATGATGATGGTGGTGGGTGGTGGTGGTGGTGGTGTGTGGAGACCACCACGTGCGAGCTCGTCACCTGTGTGCTGGTGGTGGCGGTGGTGGTGGTGGTGTGGTGGGTGGTGGTGGTAGTGTGTGATGATGATGGTGGTGGGTGCTCGTGGTGGCGGTGGTGGTGGTGTGGTGGGTGGTGGTGGTGGTGTGTGGGTGGTGTGCGGTAGTGTGTGGGTGGTGTGCGGTAGTGGTGGTGGTGTGGTGGGTGGTGGTGGTGGTGTGTGATGATGATGGTGGTGGGTGGTGGTGGTGGTGCGTGGAGACCACCACGTGCGAGCTCGTCACCTGTGCGGTCAACGGCAGGCACATCTGCGGCGCCTGGACTGAGACGCTGCGTCGAGGAGGGACGTGATGTTTTCTAGAGGGGGTGGAGAGAAGGGGGGGGGGGTCAAAAGGAGATCGGGGGGGGGTGGGGGGGTGGGGGGGTCGGGGGGGGTCAGGGGGGGCTCGGGGGTGGGGGGGTCAGGGGTCGGGGCACGCACGCGGACACTCGCCGCGCCTCAACGGCCCACGACCCAACCGAGGGTCGGGATTTAAAAGCTGCCGCCCCCAGCGGCGTGGACCAATCAGGTGCCACAGGCGACGCCATCGCCTTCGCCGGGGCGCGTTCCGGTTTGGTTGGCAGGTTCGCCGCGCAGCGACACGATTCGTAGCAAGGGGGGGGCTTCCGTTTGGTGTTTAAACATCTTTTATTTGCCAGAAAGGTCAAAGCATATTCTTATATTTTGAGACTGGCAAGGGAGGTCCCACGATGGAGGTCCCCACGACGGAGGGGCCCCACGACGGAGGGGCCCCACGACGGAGGGGCCCCACGACGGAGGTCCCCACGACGGAGGTCCCCACGACGGAGGTCCCCACGACGGAGGTCCCCACGACGGAGGTCCTCACGATGGAGGCCCCCACGACGGAGGTTCCCACGACGGAGGAGCCCCACGACGGAGGGGCCCCACGACGGAGGGGCCCCACGACGGAGGTCCCACGACGGAGGTCCCCACGACGGAGGGGCCCCACGACGGAGGTCCCCACGACAGAGGGCCCTACAATGGAGGTCCCAGCATGGCGGCCAAACAGAAGCCACTGGGCCATGCGGTGACTACTGGGCCATGCGGGCTCCGTGAACCAGCCAACGCAGCCTCCTCGCCTGGCCGGAGGAGCTCACCGATGGGACCGTGTCCAGATCTCTCAAGGATTTGTGAGCTCCTCGCACGATCCAGCCTGCAGGCTAAACCCAGGATGGATCGTTTGGCCCGCCAGCCTGAATGTTTCTAACCGGAGCAGATGTTCCATTAGAGGGGGTCCACGTTTCACGAGCATGGAGAAGGGAGGGCATGACACGCACACACACACACACACGCACGCACAATCGCCTACCTGGTGAAGGCAGTCTGCTTGAGCCCATTCTGCTTGACATGTTCTATCAACTGCTGCTGTGTCCGCCCGCTGAGTTGCAGAGGTGGGGGGGGGGGTGGGGGAGAGGACACGAAAGTCAAGAGCCGGACTGGTGGCCAGCGTCAAGTCCAGCAGCGAACCCGGCGCAACAATCGTATCGTGCCTTTGTGCGATGCTTTGTCAACAACGCAACCACAGCAGCAACAACAACGACGACGACAACATCCCCAACAACGATCGGAGGTGCAAAACGTAAAGAAGAAAAAAAAGGCGAGCAAGTCACGGAGAACTACGCGGAACAAACAAGAAGTCACGTGCTCTGGACCCGCACGGCCAAAACACATCGGAGCGCGCGGTGTGTGTGTGTGTGTCCATCGTGAAGGATGTGGAAAGGAGGAAAAAAGTAGTGTGTAGTGTAGTGTATAGTGTAGTGTATAGTGTAGTGTATAGTAGTGTAGCGTATAGTGTAGTGTATAGTGCAGTGTTTAGTAGTGTATAGTGTAGTGTATAGTAGTGTATAGTATAGTGTATAGTGTAGTGTATAGTGTAGTGTATAGTGTATAGCAGTGTATAGCAGTGTATAGTGTAATGTATAGCAGTGTAGTGTATAACAGTGCAGTGTATAGTGTAGTGTATAGCAGTGTATAGTATAGTGTATAGTGTATAATGTAGTGTATAGTAGTGTAGTGTATAGTAGTGTATAGTAGTGTAGTGTATAGTAGTGTAGTGTATAGTGTAGTGTATAGTAGTGTAGTGTATAGCAGTGTAGTGTATAGTGTAGTGTATAGTAGTGTATAGTGTATAGTGTAGTGTATAGTAGTGTAGTGTATAGTGTAGTGTATAGTAGTGTAGTGTATAGTAGTGTATAGTAGTGTAGTGTATAGTAGTGTATAGTAGTGTAGTGTATATGTAATAAACGACTGGACCACGATGTCTGGCTCAGTGTCCTTTATTATTCGGTTCGTGCTGTACACCCACACGGCTGTCTTTACTCTGTAGCTTCTCCACGGTGCTGACTCCAATGTCGGCCCGATCCACAACAGCAGCTCCGCTGCTGTTTCTCTCACACAGCCCCCCTTGGCTGTACTCGCTGCTGCTCTTCTCCATCCGCAGCTCTCACAGCTTCTTGCTCTCTCTCTCTCCCCGCAGCTCCTCCTGGCAGCCACACCGCTGCCTCTAACAAGCAGCCCCCTCTCTCTCCCTCTCCGCAGCTCCTCCTGGCAGCCACACCGCTGCCTCTAACACGCAGCCCCCTGGCTGTCTCCTCTGCAGCTGCACACCACTCCGCAGCTTCCTCTTATCTTCGGGGTTGGCTCCCGATGGCCGTCGGCGCCCCCCCCTCTCCACACTTGCCCGCGTGGCCTCACTCTTTTCCGCTCACACCCCGACTGCCTTCCCCTTCCGGTTTACCCGCTTAAGGCCCCGAACCTTCCCCCCACGTCACATGACTCCACCCCCCGTGACGTCACCTCCGGAAGGTCGCTTACGCCCGCATTACACCACCCTCCCCCGTAGAAAAATCCCAGCCGACCTCGGCTGACCAATAGCAAATCGTAATGCGGCGAACCGAGCTTCCCCCCCTAAAGGACACTAAGCATACCAATAGGGTTTTTCCCCTTTTTTCTGGCAACAAAACTGACACCTTTTGCAAGGAATCATGTCTACATTAACCGCAATACTTGCAGTCAAATGCAAACAAAAACACAATACTCTGGTAATTTATGCATTGTCTTTGAAACTGATTGGTCCACACCAGAGACAGCTTTCTTTGGAGCCTCGTCTCATATGGTGTTCGACCAGATGACGCCAAAAGGCGCACAGTTCAAGACAACGCACTACCAGAGTAATAAGGGCTCGGGGTAAGCAGCTACATCATGGGACCTCCTTTGCCAGTACCAAAATATACCAATAGGGTTTTTCCCCTTTTTTCTGGCAACAAAACTGACACCTTTTGCAAGGAATCATGTCTACATTAACCGCAATACTTGCAGTCAAATGCAAACAAAAACACAATACTCTGGTAATTTATGCATTGTCTTTGAAACTGATTGGTCCACACCAGAGACAGCTTTCTTTGGAGCCTCGTCTCATATGGTGTTCGACCAGATGACGCCAAAAGGCGCACAGTTCAAGACAACGCACTACCAGAGTAATAAGGGCTCGGGGTAAGCAGCTACATCATGGGACCTCCTTTGCCAGTACCAAAATATACCAATAGGGTTTTTCCCCTTTTTTCTGGCAACAAAACTGACACCTTTTGCAAGGAATCATGTCTACATTAACCGCAATACTTGCAGTCAAATGCAAACAAAAACACAATACTCTGGTAATTTATGCATTGTCTTTGAAACTGATTGGTCCACACCAGAGACAGCTTTCTTTGGAGCCTCGTCTCATATGGTGTTCGACCAGATGACGCCAAAAGGCGCACAGTTCAAGACAACGCACTACCAGAGTAATAAGGGCTCGGGGTAAGCAGCTACATCATGGGACCTCCTTTGCCAGTACCAAAATATACCAATAGGGTTTTTCCCCTTTTTTCTGGCAACAAAACTGACACCTTTTGCAAGGAATCATGTCTACATTAACCGCAATACTTGCAGTCAAATGCAAACAAAAACACAATACTCTGGTAATTTATGCATTGTCTTTGAAACTGATTGGTCCACACCAGAGACAGCTTTCTTTGGAGCCTCGTCTCATATGGTGTTCGACCAGATGACGCCAAAAGGCGCACAGTTCAAGACAACGCACTACCAGAGTAATAAGGGCTCGGGGTAAGCAGCTACATCATGGGACCTCCTTTGCCAGTACCAAAATATACCAATAGGGTTTTTCCCCTTTTTTCTGGCAACAAAACTGACACCTTTTGCAAGGAATCATGTCTACATTAACCGCAATACTTGCAGTCAAATGCAAACAAAAACACAATACTCTGGTAATTTATGCATTGTCTTTGAAACTGATTGGTCCACACCAGAGACAGCTTTCTTTGGAGCCTCGTCTCATATGGTGTTCGACCAGATGACGCCAAAAGGCGCACAGTTCAAGACAACGCACTACCAGAGTAATAAGGGCTCGGGGTAAGCAGCTACATCATGGGACCTCCTTTGCCAGTACCAAAATATACCAATAGGGTTTTTCCCCTTTTTTCTGGCAACAAAACTGACACCTTTTGCAAGGAATCATGTCTACATTAACCGCAATACTTGCAGTCAAATGCAAACAAAAACACAATACTCTGGTAATTTATGCATTGTCTTTGAAACTGATTGGTCCACACCAGAGACAGCTTTCTTTGGAGCCTCGTCTCATATGGTGTTCGACCAGATGACGCCAAAAGGCGCACAGTTCAAGACAACGCACTACCAGAGTAATAAGGGCTCGGGGTAAGCAGCTACATCATGGGACCTCCTTTGCCAGTACCAAAATATACCAATAGGGTTTTTCCCCTTTTTTCTGGCAACAAAACTGACACCTTTTGCAAGGAATCATGTCTACATTAACCGCAATACTTGCAGTCAAATGCAAACAAAAACACAATACTCTGGTAATTTATGCATTGTCTTTGAAACTGATTGGTCCACACCAGAGACAGCTTTCTTTGGAGCCTCGTCTCATATGGTGTTCGACCAGATGACGCCAAAAGGCGCACAGTTCAAGACAACGCACTACCAGAGTAATAAGGGCTCGGGGTAAGCAGCTACATCATGGGACCTCCTTTGCCAGTACCAAAATATACCAATAGGGTTTTTCCCCTTTTTTCTGGCAACAAAACTGACACCTTATTACTCTGGTAGTGCGTTGTCTTGAACTGTGCGCCTTTTGGCGTCATCTGGTCGAACACCATATGAGACGAGGCTCCAAAGAAAGCTGTCTCTGGTGTGGACCAATCAGTTTCAAAGTCAATGCTTAAATTACCAGAGTATTGTGTTTTTGTTTGCATTTGACTGCAAGTATTGCGGTTAATGTAGACATGATTCCTTGCAAAAGGTGTCAGTTTTGTTGCCAGAAAAAAGGGGAAAAACCCTATTGGTATATTTTGGTACTGGCAAAGGAGGTCCCATGATGTAGCTGCTTACCCCGAGCCCTTATTACTCTGGTAGTGCGTTGTCTTGAACTGTGCGCCTTTTGGCGTCATCTGGTCGAACACCATATGAGACGAGGCTCCAAAGAAAGCTGTCTCTGGTGTGGACCAATCAGTTTCAAAGACAATGCATAAATTACCAGAGTATTGTGTTTTTGTTTGCATTTGACTGCAAGTATTGCGGTTAATGTAGACATGATTCCTTGCAAAAGGTGTCAGTTTTGTTGCCAGAAAAAAGGGGAAAAACCCTATTGGTATATTTTGGTACTGGCAAAGGAGGTCCCATGATGACACTAAGCATATTATGTAACAGCAAGAACAACAACAACGCAATTAACATCAACGAACGTACAAAAGCATGCAATAAATACAACTGTAAGAAAAAAATAACAAGACAGCAACAATCAACGAAACGTAAGCGATTTGGAACGTGTGCGGGTCGCCGGCCCGTCCCGGACGGTCGGCGGCCCACTCGCAGAACGGGAACGCGATGAAAGTCGAGGAATGACAGGGGGTAATCCCCCTGTCGCATCTGGAGGTCCACCGACGTCCCGTGTCCCTAAAGAGTTAGTCTTGGGCTTGTCCTGTGACCGTGCCCGCAGCTGGGTCGGAAGGGCTGCAGGGCTCGAAGGTCCCGCAGACCTGGCAGGCGTCCTCCGAGCAGGGCCCCTCGTCCCCCGCAATGTCACGGCCGGCCTGTCTGGAACAGGTACGACAGGCGCTCTAGCGAGATCAATGGACGCAGGCAGGGGAGAGTCAGCAGCAACAGACCCCGGCAATGTGGACAATCATGGGTCGCAAACGCCGTAGTGGCATGTGCCACAACCGTACCGGCCGGGACACGGACGTTTTCCCCCCCCGCATTAAGCACCTGTAAAAATGGTAATTGATCCGGCCGGACGATGGTCTGTGCCCCCACTAACGCCAACCCGGTTGTTATCGTGGCGGACGGTGACAACAAGACCCCTACTGCTCCTAGCCGATCAGGCAGGGGCTTCCGATACCGCAAGGGTATAAGCATCTGTGTACCAGGTGGGATGTCCACAGATGCGACGGACAGCGCCTGCACTTGTACGGCCGAAGCAGGTCGCCCCCAGGGCGACGGCAGAAACGAGATTTGACGGCCCCCCGGCAGTTCAATACAATTCTCATTGATTTTGATCAAAATGGGCATCTTAGCCAAAAAATCGGTGCCTAACAAACAAGGAACCGCCAAAGATCTCGATATCAACACAACACCCGAGGCCGACACATCCCCAATAGATATCTTAGCATCCACCTGACCCACGATACCCATGCTACCCCCGTTCGCAGCGACGCACGACCCATAAACCGGACGCACAGCCCCCGACGGAATGCCCAACAGATGGAAAATGACATCCGATATAATAGTCGCAGACGCCCCCGAGTCAACCAAAATGCGCACGTCCACACCTTGTATGGACCCCGGTACAGTGGACGAACCCGTAGCGGCCGCGACAACTCTCCGTGCCAATTTGCGCCACTGCGTAACTGAATGACAAGGCCCCGTCGATGGCCTTTCTTTAACAACAACAATAGGATCGCGCAACACAGGTGGTGGGTGAGGTGGAAAGCCTTGCCGAGTGTCTGGTGCGTGCCGACATGCCTGTTTCGGAGGATCTTTAGCCGACTTGACCGGTGCCGAGGCCTCCTGCTGCGGCGGAGCCGGGAAGCGGGCCCAGCAGTCTCTGGCGTAGTGGCCCCTACGCCCGCAGCGGAAACATTCGGCCTCGTTGCGCCGAAGCGCAGGCCTCGCCTCCTGACGGCCCCGTTCTGGTAGCACCGCGCGCGGTCTCGGCCCGCCGCGTCCCGTCCATGGAGCGGAGGCGGCCGTCAGTTGTTGAGGGCCCCGGTCATCCGGAACATAGACGGCCTGCGCAGGGTTCCACCCCAGCGCCTCCCCTTCTTTGACAGGCCCCCCCGTCCACGCCGTCACTTGTTTCCAGCGACGGAGGTTGAATTGCGCATCGAGACACTTAGCAGCCATCCGGGAAGTTAGCTTCTCATGCCCACACACAGGCATGGGGATCCCTAGATCCCGAGACAGCTCCAACATTTTCCCTAATATGAGAGGCTCGAGCAGGTCCTGTGGCGTCTCAGGATAAGCTGCCATGGCCAGCTCCAGCACCGCACCCCTGAACGCCACGGGCGACTCCTCTGGTGCTCGTTGTCGTTGAGCGAATCGCCGATGCGCATCATCTGGTGGCTCATAAGCATCGGCCATTTCTTGAAAAACACCACATAAAGTTGCCTTCTTATCGGTCGCTATGGAACGGAAGAATCGGACAGATTCGTCGTCCAGGAGAGTCGGCAACACCTCCAAAGCCTCCGCATCGGTCCATCTTGCTGTGCGTACCGCCGCCAAGAAGCGGCAGGCGAACGCGCTCCAGTCCCCACCGACGGAAAATTCTTTAACCGTTGTAAGGTGGCGACTCCGACTCCTCTTCCCGCCGTCTTCCAATGGTGGTGGTTGTGATGGCAAATTCAAAATGGCGTCGGCCCGCGGCGTGGCCAAGATGGCGGTTTGGCGCCACGGAGCGCGCAAAATGGCGGCCTCTTGCCGCGTGGGCAATGGCGGCGGCAGGACAGGCAACGTGGCGGCCCGCGGAGCACCACTTGCATCATCCATCGTCCCTGGCGCGACGAGATGGCATAGATGCGCCAGGACGTCCTTAAGTGCCTCCAGTTGTACCGCCATCGCTTGCCATCGTTGATCCGCGTCTGATGATGTCGACGGACCCGCCACCGCGCCAACATCCTCCACTCCCGTTCCCGTGGTCGCCTCAGCCGGGCTCTCCTCCACCACCCCAACAGGATCCGTGGTTGGGGGGAGTTCGTCGTCGTCGGACGAAGAAGCCGATGCAGGCGCCGGATTAACTTTCTTCCTCACTTGTTTCGACATGCCGTTGCACTTCCGACACCAGTGTAATAAACGACTGGACCACGATGTCTGGCTCAGTGTCCTTTATTATTCGGTTCGTGCTGTACACCCACACGGCTGTCTTTACTCTGTAGCTTCTCCACGGTGCTGACTCCAATGTCGGCCCGATCCACAACAGCAGCTCCGCTGCTGTTTCTCTCACACAGCCCCCCTTGGCTGTACTCGCTGCTGCTCTTCTCCATCCGCAGCTCTCACAGCTTCTTGCTCTCTCTCTCTCTCCCCGCAGCTCCTCCTGGCAGCCACACCGCTGCCTCTAACAAGCAGCCCCCTCTCTCTCCCTCTCCGCAGCTCCTCCTGGCAGCCACACCGCTGCCTCTAACACGCAGCCCTCCTGGCTGTCTCCTCCGCAGCTGCACACCACTCCGCAGCTTCCTCTTATCTTCGGGGTTGGCTCCCGATGGCCGTCGGCGCCCCCCCCTCTCCACACTTGCCCGCGTGGCCTCACTCTTTTCCGCTCACACCCCGACTGCCTTCCCCTTCCGGTTTACCCGCTTAAGGCCCCGAACCTTCCCCCCACGTCACATGACTCCACCCCCCGTGACGTCACCTCCGGAAGGTCGCTTACGCCCGCATTACATATAGTAGTGTAGTGTATAGTAGTGTAGTGTATAGTAGTGTAGTGTATAGTAGTGTAGTGTATAGTGCAGTGTATAGTAGTATAGTGTATAGTGTAGTGTATAGTGTAGTGTATAGTGTAGTGTATAGTGTAGTGTATAGTGTAGTGTATAGCAGTGTAGTGTATAGTGTAGTGTATAGCAGTGTAGTGTATAGTGTAGTGTATAGCAGTGTAGTGTATAGTGTAGTGTATAGCAGTGTAGTGTATAGTGTAGTGTATAGCAGTGTAGTGTATAGTGTAGTGTATAGCAGTGTAGTGTATAGTGTAGTGTATAGTAGTGTCGTGTATAGTAGTGTGTACCTGGCCAGGTACGGGTACCCGTTTGCGACCCTGGTGCGGCCGGGTACGGGTACGGGTAGGCCGTGAGTCACAGGTGAGTCACCGTTTGTCACTCATTTCCCAACGTCTTGTCTCTTCTCACAATTCAAGTTCCTCGAATCAACCCACCCGCGCCTGCAACATGGCTTCATCCCAGAGGTCGCAATTCAAGTTCCTAGAATCAACCCACCCGCGCCTGCAACATGGCTTCATCCCAGAGGTCGCAATCAGGTACCCGATACCCCTACCCAGCCGGGTACGGGTACGGCCGGGTACGGGTAGGGTACGGGTAGGGTACAGGTACGGCCGGGTACGGGTACGGGTACCCGTTTGCGACCCTGGTGCGGCCAGGTACGGGGGTAAGGAATCAAAACCCGTTTGCGACCTCTGCTCCAGGCCTACTACTGGCGATCTCCCTCCCCCTCTCTCTCTCGCCTGTAGCGGAACGCCGAACCGCGGCCGAAGAGTGCCGTGCGGTGTCGGCGGTCGCGCCGGGACGCGGCGGCGGCGGTGGTGGTGGTGGTGGTGGTGGCGGTGGTGGCGGTGGTGGTGGTGGTGGAGGAGGAGGAGGGGGGGGGAGGCATCGAGCGGAAGAAGGCGTGCGTCTCCACGCAGCGCTTCCACAGGCGCTTGCAGGCGTCGCGGTCGGGCAGCGTGAACTCCAGCGTGTCCACGCTGCTCCACCAAGACTCAAACTCCTGCGGAGGAGACGGGAGGGGGGGTGGGGGGTGGGGGGGTGGGGGGAGGGGGGTGGAGGGTGGGGGGAGGGGGGGAGGGGGGGTTTGGGGTGGGGAGAAAGCGAAACAAGTTCACACACTCACACTCATTCTCACTCACACTCTCTCACTCTCTCACACCCTCACACTCTCACACTCTCTCCCTCACACTCTCTCACACTCTCTCACACTCTCTCACACTCTCACACTCTCTCTCTCACACTCTCTCTCTCACACTCTCTCACACTCTCTCTCTCACACTCTCTCACTCTCACACTCTCACTCTCACACTCTCACTCTCACACTCTCTCTCTCACACTCTCTCACACTCTCTCTCTCACACTCTCTCACTCTCACACTCTCACTCTCACACTCTCACTCTCACACTCTCTCACACTCTCTCTCTCACACTCTCTCACTCTCACACTCTCACTCTCACACTCTCACTCTCACACTCTCTCACACTCTCTCTCTCACACTCTCTCACTCTCACACTCTCTCACTCTCACACTCTCACTCTCACACTCTCACTCTCACACTCTCTCACACTCTCTCTCTCACACTCTCTCACTCTCACACTCTCACTCTCACACTCTCACTCTCACACTCTCTCACACTCTCTCTCTCACACTCTCTCACTCTCACACTCTCTCACTCTCACACTCTCACTCTCACACTCTCTCCCTCACACTCTCTCACACTCTCTCACACTCTCTCACACTCTCACACTCTCTCTCTCACACTCTCACTCTCACACTCTCTCACACTCTCTCTCTCACACTCTCTCACTCTCACACTCTCACTCTCACACTCTCACTCTCACACTCTCTCTCTCACACTCTCTCTCTCACACTCTCTCACACTCTCTCTCTCACTCTCACTCTCACACTCTCTCACACTCTCTCACTCTATCACACCCTCACACTCTCTCACACTCTCTCACGCTCTCTCTATCACATTCACTCATTCTCTCACACTCTCACACTCTCTCACACTCTCTCACACCCTCACACTCTCTCACGCTCTCTCACGCTCTCTCTATCACATTCACTCATTCTCTCACACTCTCACACTCTCTCACGCTCTCTCTATCACATTCACTCATTCTCTCACACTCTCACGCTCTATCACACCCTCACACTCTCTCACACTCTCTCACGCTCTCTCTATCACATTCACTCATTCTCTCACACTCTCACACTCTCTCACGCTCTCTCTATCACATTCACTCACTCTCTCACACTCTCACGCTCTATCACACCCTCACACTCTCTCACACTCTCTCACGCTCTCTCTATCACATTCACTCATTCTCTCACACTCTCACACTCTCTCACGCTCTATCTCTCACACTCTCACACTCTCTCACACTCTCTCACACCCTCACACTCTCTCCCTCACACTCTCACACTCTCTCACACTCTCTCACACCCTCACACTCTCTCCCTCACACTCTCTCACACTCTCTCACACTCTCACACCCTCACACTCTCTCTCTCACACTCTCACACTCTCTCACACTCTCTCACACCCTCACACTCTCTCACACTCTCTCACACTCTCTCACACTCTCACACCCTCACACTCTCTCTCTCACACACCCTCACACTCTCTCTCTCTCTCACGCTCTCTCTCTCACGCTCGCTCTCACTCACGTAACCCTCTGCGTGCAGCTTCAGGAAGAAGCGTTCTCTCTCTCGCTCTCTCACACTCTCTCACTCTCTCACACTCTCTCCCTCACACTCTCTCACACTCTCACACTCTCTCACACTCTCTCTCTCACACACCCTCACACTCTCTCTCTCTCTCTCACGCTCGCTCTCACTCACGTAACCCTCTGCGTGCAGCTTCAGGAAGAAGCGTTCTCTCTTGAAGCTCAGCTTGCGGATCTTCGCCCAGGAACACAAACTCAGCTTCGTGCTGCCCTGTGACGCAACAAAGACAAAGGTCCCCCCTGCGGCCTTTCACAGACCGTTGGGGCAAGTGCCGTTCGCGAGCAGCGCCGACGAAGGACGGCACGATGGGTGAGTGGGGGAGCGGGTGAGCGAGTTGGTGGCTGGGCGAGTGGGGGAGCGAGTTGGTTGCTGGGTGGGCGAGTGGGGGAGCGAGTTGGTGGCTGGGTGGGTGAGTGGGGGAGCGAGTTGGTGAGTGAGCGTGCGGGTGAGCGTGCGGGTGAGCGAGTTGGTCACTGGGTGGGTGAGTGAGCGAGCTGGTGAGCGTGCGGGCGAGCGGGAGGGCGAGCGGGAGGGCGAGCGGGCAAGCAAGCAAGCGAGCGGGCAAGCATGCGGGTGAGCGTGCAGGCGAGCGAGCGGGTGAGCGTGCAGGCGAGCGGGTGAGCGAGCGGGTGAACGAGCGGGTGAGCGAGCGGGTGAACGCGCGGGCAAGCGGGTGAGTGAGCGGGTGAGCGAGCGGGTGAGCGAGCAGGCGAGCGGGTGAGCGGGTGAGCGAGCGCCCCACCCTGTAGACGACGATGCCCGAGTGCGTGGGGGCGAGGTGGAGGGGGTTGCCGCTGTCCCTCCTGGTGGTGGCGGTGGGGACCAGGCGCAGTCCGAACCACTCCAGCTTCCTCGCCACGTCCAGCACCTGCAGCTCGGCCTGCCCGGGGCTCTGTCCACTACACAGGCACACGCACACGCACAGGTACACACAGGTACACACACAGGTACACACACACACACAGGTACACACACAGGCATATACACACAGGTACACAGGTACACACACACACAGGTACACACACAGGTACACACACACGTACACACACAGGTATATACACACACACAGGTACACACACAGGTACACACACACACAGGTACACACACACACACAGGTACACACACACACACAGGTACACACACACACACACACGCACAGGTACACGCACAGGTACACGCAGAGGTACACACACAGGTACACACACACACACACACAGGTATATACACACACACACAGGT
Source organism: Lampetra fluviatilis (assembly GCF_964198595.1). NCBI lineage: Eukaryota > Metazoa > Chordata > Hyperoartia > Petromyzontiformes > Petromyzontidae > Lampetra > Lampetra fluviatilis. The sequence goes on along the minus strand of NC_136341.1, from coordinate 3,950,812 downwards.
ACACACACACAGGTACACACACACACACAGGTACACACACACACACAGGTACACACACACACAGGTACACACACACACAGGTACACACACACACAGGTACACACACACACAGGTACACGCACCCCCACGCCCCCCCCCACCGGTGCTGCTGGTGCATGTGCAGGGCTGAGGCCTCAACGAGCGGGGCGAGTGACGCGATTGGCCCCTCGGTGCGCAGGAAGTGACGCGCCGCGCTCTCCGTAGCGTCGCCCACCTCCGCTGCAACACGACAACAACAACACAACAACAACAACAACAACATGACCACAACACAACAACAGCAACAACACAACAACAACATGACCACAACACAACAACAGCAACAACACAACAACAGCAACAACACAACAACAACATGACCACAACACAACAACAACATGACCACAAAACAACAACACTACAACAACATGACGACAACACAACAACAACACAACAACAACATGACAACAACACAACAACAGCAACACAAGCGGTCGTCATCAGGCTTGTGTTGCGATCGAAACGTCGTGATTTGTTTTATTTTATTGCCAACCAGAGGTCGCAACCGGGTACCCGATACCCGTACCCTACCCGATACCCGGCTACCCGTACCCGGCCGGGTACGGGTAGCCGTTTGCGACCCTGGTGCGGCCGGGTACGGGTAGGCCGTGAGTCACTGGTGAGTCACCGTTTGTCACTCATTTCCCAACGTCTCGTCTCTTCTCACAATTCAAGTTGCTAGAATCAACCCACACGCGCCTGCAACATGGCTTCATCCCAGAGGTCGCAATCGGGTACCCGATACCCGTACCCTACCCGATACCCGGCTACCCGTACCCGGCCGGGTACGGGTAGCCGTTTGCGACCCTGGTGCGGCCGGGTACGGGTAGGCCGTGAGTCACTGGTGAGTCGCCGTTTGTCACTCATTTCCCAACGTCTCGTCTCTTCTCACAATTCAAGTTGCTAGAATCAACCCACCCGCGCCTGCAACGTGGCTTCATCCCAGAGGTCGCAATCGGGTACCCGATACCCGTACCCTACCCGATACCCGGCTACCCGTACCCGGCCGGGTACGGGTAGCCGTTTGCGACCCTGGTGCGTCCGGGTACGGGTACGGGTAGGCCGTGAGTCACTGGTGAGTCACCGTTTGTCACTCATTTCGGGTAGGGTACGGGTAGGGAACGGCTACCCGTACCCGGCCGGGTACGGGTACGGGTACCCGTTTGCGACCCTGGTGCGGCCGGGTACGGGTACGGGGGGTAAGGAATCAAAACCCGTTTGCGACCTCTGCCGCTAACTACGAAGAACAAAAGAGTAAACATTGCCCCGATGATACCGACGCATTGCGTTTGAAACCGATTGGCCTACAACAGAGACGGCAGCCTTCCTAGACGGCCTAGTCTCGCCAGCAGTGTCGGACCAGAGAGCAACGCCAATCGGCGAACGGTCTCACGACTCACCCACCAGCAGCTGTGAATGCCACGAGTACCGCGCCGCGTGTGCGGTTAATGCACGGCGACTTGATCGCTCGCGAAGGGTGTAATCTGTTTGGTGTTTGAAAATCTTAACACGACTCCTGCTGTTTTATGGCTGCCGGAAAGGGTACAAACCCATTTTTTCTCATTTAAAGGACGTTGATTCTTAATGCGGAAGGGAAAACCCGGACGACCCGGAGAGAAAACGACGTGGCCACGGGGAGAGAGAGAGAGACGCAAACTCCAAATACACAGCAGCAGCAGGCGTCGTCAGAGACCCACGACCTCCTGCGTACCAGGCGAGGTAGTCAACATCTCCTAGCCACCGTGATGATGATGAGAGAAAGAGAGACACCGCAAACTCCAAATATACAGCAGCAGCAGGCGTCATCAGAGACGGGAGGAACCCCACGACCTCCTGCGTACCGGGCGAGGTAGTCAACATCTCCTAGCCACCCTGATGATGATGATGATGAGAGAGACGCAAACTCCAAATATACATCAGCAGCAAGCATCGTCAGGGTCGGGATCGACCCCACGACCTCCTGCGTACCAGGCGAGGTAGTCAACATCTCCTAGCCACCCTGATGATGATGATGATGAGAGAGACGCAAACTCCAAATATACAGCAGCAGGCGTCGTCAGGGTCGGGATCGACCCCACGACCTCCTGCGTACCAGGCGAGGTAGTCAACATCTCCTAGCCACCCTGATGATGATGATGATGAGAGAGACGCAAACTCCAAATATACAGCAGCAGGCGTCGTCAGGGTCGGGATCGACCCCACGACCTCCTGCGTACCAGGCGAGGTAGTCCAACATCTCCTACTCACCCTGCAGCAGGTAAGAGAGCAGCAGCGCTCTGGAGGTGTCGCTGCAGGGCAGGCGACCGTGAGAAAGATCTCTCCTCACCTGCAGCACAAACAGATACCTGCACACACGCACACACACACAAGGACAAAGGTCCCCCGTGTAGCCTTAACAGACTGCAGGGGCAAGTGCTGCTAGCGAGCAGCGCCTGTGAAGGCTGCCGGCACTGTGGCACACGAGGGGGTGGGTGGCCAGCAGCACCACGCCCGGCCGCCTTTGTCTCCCCAGTGGCGATGTTTAATCCACACCGCTACACCAGGTGCTCATTTGAGGCTGAGTCGACCCGTGCCTCTATGTGTCCCCGTGTCCCCATGTCCCCGTGTGTCTGTGCGTCCCCACGTCACCACATTTCTATGTCCCCATGTCCCCCCGTGTCCCCATGTCCCCCCGTGTCCCCCCGTGTCCCCATATCCCCCGTGTCCCCATATCCCCCCGTGTCCCCCCGTGTCCCCATATCCCCCGTGTCCCCATGTCCCCCCGTGTCCCCCCGTGTCCCCATGTCCCTCCGCGTCTCACCTCGTGAGTTCATCGAACAGCTGTCCAGGGTCCGGAGGGAAAAACTTCACGCTCATCTTGAACGACACCATGGAGGGTTCTGAGACACGCGGCGACACGCGGACGTAGGGAGAGACACGCGGAGACACGCGGGGGGGACACGCGGAGACACACGGAGACACGCGGAGACACGCAGGGGACACGCGGAGACACACGGAGACACGCGGAGACACGCGGGGGGGACACGCAGGTCACGGGGGGAGACACGCGGGGGGGACACGCAGGTCACGGGGGGAGACACGCGGGGGACACGCGGAGACACACGGAGACACGCGGAGACACGCGGGGGGGACACGCAGGTCACGGGGGGAGACACGCGGGGGGGACACGCAGGTCACGGGGGGAGACACGCGGGGGACACGCGGAGACACACGGAGACACGCGGAGACACGCGGGGGGGACACGCAGGTCACGGGGGGAGACACGCGGGGGACACGCGGAGACACGCGGAGACACGCGGAGACACGCGGGGGGGACACGCAGGTCACGGGGGGAGACACGCGGGGGACACGCGGAGACACGCGGAGACACGCGGAGACACGCGGGGGGGACACGCAGGTCACGGGGGGAGACACGCGGGGGACACGCGGAGACACGCGGAGACACGCGGAGACACACGGAGACACACGGAGACACACGGGGGACACGCAGGTCACGTGGGGGACACGCGGAGACACGCACGGAGAGACGCGCACGTGTCCGTACACACACACACACGTGTACGTACACACACACGTGTACGCACACACACACACACACGTGTACGCACACACACACACACACGTGTACGCACACACACACACGTGTACGCACACACACACACACGTGTACGTACACACACACACACACGTGTACGTACACACACACACACACGTGTACGCACACACACACACGTGTACGCACACACACACACACGTGTACGTACACACACACACACACGTGTACGCACACACACACACACACGTGTACGTACACACACACACACACGTGTACGTACACACACACACACACGTGTACGCACACACACACACACGTGTACACACACACACACACACGTGTACGTACACACACACACACACGTGTACGCACACACACACACACGTGTACGCACACACACACACACGTGTACGCACACACACACACACACGTGTACGCACACACACACACGTGTACGCACACACACACCCACGTGTACGTACACACACACACACACACGTGTACGCACACACACACACGTGTACGTACACACACACACACACGTGTACGCACACACACACACGTGTACGCACACACACACACACACGTGTACGCACACACACACACGTGTACGTACACACACACACACACGTGTACGCACACACACACACGTGTACGTACACACACACACACGTGTACGTACACACACACACACGTGTACGCACACACACACACACACGTGTACGTACACACACACACACGTGTACGCACACACACACACACGTGTACGCACACACACACACACACGTGTACGCACACACACACACACGTGTACGTACACACACACACACGTGTACGCACACACACACACACACGTGTACGTACACACACACACGTGTACGTACACACACACACACGTGTACGTACACACACACACACACACACGTGTACGTACACACACACACGTGTACGTACACACACACACACACGTGTACGCACACACACACACACACGTGTACGCACACACACACACACACGTGTACGCACACACACACACACACGTGTACGCACACACACACACACACGTGTACGTACACACACACACACGTGTACACACACACACACACACACGTGTACGCACACACACACACACGTGTACGTACACACACACACACACACACGTGTACGCACACACACACACACACGTGTACGCACACACACACACACACGTGTACGCACACACACACACGTGTACGCACACACACACACACGTGGACCCCCCCCTCGGTGTCTGTGAGCCTCTCACTTCTCACTTGCTTGGTGATCCTCTTCCTGGCGTCCAGCCACACCTGCACCACGCACAAAGACAAAGGTCCCCCAGGTGGCCTTCGCAAAACTTCCAGGGGCAAGTGCCACGTGCATCAGCGGCAGGCAACAGGCAGCGGCAGGCAACAGGCAGCGGCAGGCAGCAGCAGCAGGCAGCAGCAGCTACAGCAGTAGCAGCAGCAGCTACAGCAGCGGCAGCAGCAGCTACAGCAGCAGCAGCTACAGCAGCAGCTACAGCAGCAGCAGCAGCAGCTACAGCAGCAGCAGCAGCAGCAGCTACAGCAGCAGCAGCAGCTACAGCAGCAGCAGCAGCAGCAGCTACAGCAGCAGCAGCAGCTACAGCAGCAGCAGATACAGCAGCAACAGCAGCTACAGCAGCAGCAGCAGCTACATCAGCAGCAGTAGCAGCAGCAGCAGCAGCTACAGCAGCAGCAGCAGCTACAGCAGCAGCAGCAGCAGCTACAGCAGCAGCAGCAGCTACAGCAGCAGCAGCAGCTACAGCAGCAGCAGCAGCTACATCAGCAGCAACAGCAGCAGCTACAGCAGCAGCTACATCAGCAGCTACAGCAGCAACAGCAGCTACAGCAGCAGCAGCAGCTACAGCAGCAGCAGCTACAGCAGCAACAGTCAGCAGCAGTGGCAGCAGTAGCAGCAGCAGCTGCAGCAGCAGCAGTAGCAGCAGCAACAGCAGTAGCAGCAGCAACAGCAGCAGCTACAGCAGCAGCAGCAGCAGCAGTAGCAGCAGCAACAGCAGCAGCAGCAGCAACAGCAGTAGCAGTAGCAGCAGCAACAGCAGCAGCAGTAGCAGCAGCAACAGCAGTAGCAGCAGCAACAGCAGCAGCAGTAGCAGCAGCAACAGCAGCAGCAGCAGCAGCAACAGCAGCAGCAGCAGTAGCAGCAGCAGTAGCAGCAGCAACAGCAGTAGCAGCAGTAGCAGCAGCAACAGCAGCAGCAGCAGCAACAGCAGCAGCTACAGCAGCTACAGCAGCAGCAGCTACAGCAGCAGCAGCAGCAGCTACAGCAGCTACAGCAGCAGCAGCAGCTACAGCAGCTACAGCAGCAGCAGCAGCTACAGCAGCTACAGCAGCTACAGCAGCAGCAGCAGCTACAGCAGCTACAGCAGCAGCAGGCCGGCGCAGCGTCTACGGTGAGCCGCGAACCCCCGGCATCCCGAGTTTGATTCCCGCTCACGATCACCAACACCCGGTGACGATTATCTGAACGGGTGCTGAGGCCTCCCCCAGGGTCGACTCAGCCTCAAATGAGCACCTGGTGTGCGGTGTGCAGTAAACGTCGCCACTAGGGGAGACAAAGGCGGCCGGGCGTGGTGAGTCTATGGGTCTCTGTGTGATGAGTTTATGGCTCTCTTTCTGCATGATGAGCCTATGGGTCTCTGCGTGATGAGTCTGTGGGTCTCTGTGTGATGAGTCTATGGGTTTCTCTCTGTGTAATAAGTCTATGGGTCTCTGTGTGGTGAGTCTGTGGGTCTCTCTCTGTGTGATGAGTCTATGGGTCTCTGCGTGATGAGTCTGTGGATCTCTGTGTGGTGAGTCTATGGGTCTCTCTCTGTGTGATGAGTCTATGGGTCTCTGCGTGATGAGTTGTGGGTCTCTCTCTGTGTGATGAGTCTGTGGATCTCTGTGTGGTGAGTCTATGGGTCTCTCTCTGTGTGGTGAGTCTATGGGTCTCTGTGTGATGAGTTTGTGGGTCTCTGTGTGGTGAGTCTATGGGTCTCTCTCTGTGTGATGAGTCTGTGGATCTCTGTGTGGTGAGTCTATGGGTCTCTGCGTGATGAGTCTGTGGGTCTCTGTGTGGTGAGTCTATGGGTCTCTCTCTGTGTGATGAGTCTGTGGGTCTCTCTGTGTGATGAGTCTGTGGATCTCTGTGTGGTGAGTCGATGGGTCTCTGCGTGATGAGTCTGTGGGTCTCTGTGTGGTGAGTCTATGGGTCTCTCTCTGTGTGATGAGTCTGTGGGTCTCTCTGCGTGATGAGTCTGTGGATCTCTGTGTGATGAGTCTGTGGGTCTCTGCGTGATGAGTCTGTGGATCTCTGTGTGGTGAGTCTATGGGTCTCTCTCTGTGTGATGAGTCTGTGGGTCTCTCTGCGTGATGAGTCTGTGGATCTCTGTGTGATGAGTCTGTGGGTCTCTGTGTGATGAGTCTGTGGATCTCTGTGTGGTGAGTCTATGGGTCTCTCTCTGTGTGATGAGTCTATGGGTCTCTGTGTGATGAGTCTGTGGGTCTCTGTGTGGTGAGTCTATGGGTCTCTCTCTGTGTGATGAGTCTATGGGTCTCTGTGTGATGAGTCTATGGGTCTCTGTGTGGTGAGTCTGTGGATCTCTGTGTGGTGAGTCTATGGGTCTCTCTCTGTGTGATGAGTCTGTGGGTCTCTGCGTGATGAGTCTGTGGGTCTCTGTGTGGTGAGTCTATGGGTCTCTCTCTGCGTGAGGAGTCTGTGGATCTCTGTGTGGTGAGTCTATGGGTCTCTCTCTGTGTGATGAGTCTGTGGATCTCTGTGTGGTGAGTCTATGGGTCTCTCTCTGTGTGATGAGTCTGTGGGTCTCTGCGTGATGAGTCTGTGGATCTCTGTGTGGTGAGTCTATGGGTCTCTCTCTGTGTGATGAGTCTATGGGTCTCTGTGTGATGAGTCTGTGGATCTCTGTGTGGTGAGTCTATGGGTCTCTCTCTGTGTGATGAGTCTGTGGATCTCTGTGTGGTGAGTCTATGGGTCTCTGCGTGATGAGTCTATGGGTCTCTCTCTGTGTGGTGAGTCTATGGGTCTCTGTGTGATGAGTCTATGGGTCTCTCTCTGTGTGATGAGTCTGTGGATCTCTGCGTGATGAGTCTATGGGTCTCTCTCTGTATGATGAGTCTGTGGATCTCTGTGTGGTGAGTCTATGGGTCTCTCTCTGTGTGGTGAGTCTATGGGTCTCTGTGTGATGAGTCTGTGGGTCTCTGTGTGGTGAGTCTATGGGTCTCTCTCTGTGTGATGAGTCTGTGGGTCTCTGTGTGATGAGTCTATGGGTCTCTCTCTGTGTGGTGAGTCTGTGGGTCTCTGTGTGGTGAGTCTATGGGTCTCTCTCTGTGTGGTGAGTCTGTGGGTCTCTGTGTGGTGAGTCTATGGGTCTCTCTCTGTGTGGTGAGTCTGTGGATCTCTGTGTGATGAGTCTATGGGTCTCTCTCTGCGTGAGGAGTCTGTGGATCTCTGTGTGGTGAGTCTATGGGTCTCTCTCTGTGTGATGAGTCTATGGGTCTCTGTGTGATGAGTCTGTGGATCTCTGTGTGGTGAGTCTATGGGTCTCTCTCTGTGTGATGAGTCTGTGGGTCTCTGCGTGATGAGTCTGTGGATCTCTGTGTGGTGAGTCTATGGGTCTCTCTCTGTGTGATGAGTCTATGGGTCTCTGCGTGATGAGTCTGTGGGTCTCTGTGTGGTGAGTCTATGGGTCTCTCTCTGTGTGATGAGTCTGTGGGTCTCTCTGTGTGATGAGTCTGTGGATCTCTGTGTGGTGAGTCGATGGGTCTCTGCGTGATGAGTCTGTGGGTCTCTGTGTGGTGAGTCTATGGGTCTCTCTCTGTGTGATGAGTCTGTGGGTCTCTGCGTGATGAGTCTGTGGATCTCTGTGTGGTGAGTCTATGGGTCTCTCTCTGTGTGATGAGTCTATGGGTCTCTGTGTGATGAGTCTGTGGGTCTCTGTGTGGTGAGTCTATGGGTCTCTCTCTGTGTGGTGAGTCTATGGGTCTCTCTCTGTGTGATGAGTCTGTGGGTCTCTGCGTGATGAGTCTGTGGATCTCTGTGTGGTGAGTCTATGGGTCTCTCTCTGTGTGATGAGTCTATGGGTCTCTGCGTGATGAGTCTGTGGATCTCTGTGTGGTGAGTCTATGGGTCTCTGTGTGATGAGTCTATGGGTCTCTGTGTGGTGAGTCTGTGGGTCTCTGTGTGATGAGTCTATGGGTCTCTGTGTGGTGAGTCTATGGGTCTCTCTCTGCGTGATGAGTCTGTGGATCTCTGTGTGGTGAGTCTATGGGTCTCTCTCTGTGTGATGAGTCTATGGGTATCTGCGTGATGAGTCTGTGGATCTCTGTGTGGTGAGTCTATGGGTCTCTGTGTGATGAGTCTATGGGTCTCTGTGTGGTGAGTCTGTGGGTCTCTGTGTGATGAGTCTATGGGTCTCTGTGTGGTGAGTCTATGGGTCTCTCTCTGCGTGATGAGTCTGTGGATCTCTGTGTGGTGAGTCTATGGGTCTCTCTCTGTGTGATGAGTCTATGGGTCTCTGTGTGATGAGTCTGTGGATCTCTGTGTGGTGAGTCTATGGGTCTCTCTCTGTGTGATGAGTCTATAGGTCTCTGTGTGATGAGTCTGTGGATCTCTGTGTGGTGAGTCTATGGGTCTCTCTCTGTGTGATGAGTCTATAGGTCTCTGTGTGATGAGTCTGTGGGTCTCTGTGTGGTGAGTCAATGGGTCTCTCTCTGTGTGATGAGTCTATAGGTCTCTGTGTGATGAGTCTGTGGATCTCTGTGTGGTGAGTCTATGGGTCTCTCTCTGTGTGATGAGTCTGTGGGTCTCTGCGTGATGAGTCTGTGGATCTCTGTGTGGTGAGTCTATGGGTCTCTGTGTGGTGAGTCTGTGTCTCTCTCTCTGTGTGATGAGTCTGTGGGTCTCTCTCTGTGTGATGAGTCTGTGGGTCTCTCTGCGTGATGAGTCTGTGTCTCTCTCTCTGCGTGATGAGTCTGTGGGTCTCTCTCTGTGTGATGAGTCTGTGGGTCTCTGTGTGGTGAGTCAATGGGTCTCTCTCTGTGTGATGAGTCTATAGGTCTCTGTGTGATGAGTCTGTGGATCTCTGTGTGGTGAGTCTATGGGTCTCTCTCTGTGTGATGAGTCTGTGGGTCTCTGCGTGATGAGTCTGTGGATCTCTGTGTGGTGAGTCTATGGGTCTCTGTGTGGTGAGTCTGTGTCTCTCTCTCTGTGTGATGAGTCTGTGGGTCTCTCTCTGTGTGATGAGTCTGTGGGTCTCTGCGTGATGAGTCTGTGTCTCTCTCTCTGCGTGATGAGTCTGTGGGTCTCTGTGTGATGAGTCTGTGTCTCTCTCTCTGTGTGATGAGTCTGTGTCTCTCTCTCTGTGTGATGAGTCTGTGTCTCTCTCTCTGTGTGATGAGTCTGTGTCTCTCTCTCTGTGTGATGAGTCTGTGTCTCTCTCTCTGTGTGATGAGTCTGTGTCTCTCTCTCTGCGTGATGAGTCTGTGTCTCTTTCTCTGTGTGATGAGTCTGTGTCTCTCTCTCTGTGTGATGAGTCTGTGTCTCTCTCTCTGTGTGATGAGTCTGTGTCTCTCTCTCTGTGTGATGAGTCTGTGTCTCTCTCTCTGCGTGATGAGTCTGTGTCTCTCTCTCTGTGTGATGAGTCTGTGTCTCTCTCTCTGTGTGATGAGTCTGTGTCTCTCTCTGCGTGATGAGTCTGTGTCTCTCTCTCTGTGTCATGAGTCTGTGTCTCTCTCTCTTTGCGTGATGAGTCTGTGTCTCTCTCTCTGTGTCATGAGTCTGTGTCTCTCTCTCTGCGTGATGAGTCTGTGTCTCTCTCTCTGTGTCATGAGTCTGTGTCTCTCTCTCTCTGTGTGATGAGTCTGTGTCTCTCTCTGCGTGATGAGTCTGTGGGTCTCTGTGTGATGAGTCTGTGTCTCTCTCTCTGTGTGATGAGTCTGTGTCTCTCTCTGCGTGATGAGTCTGTGTCTCTCTCTCTGTGTCATGAGTCTGTGTCTCTCTCTCTGCGTGATGAGTCTGTGTCTCTCTCTCTGTGTCATGAGTCTGTGTCTCTCTCTCTTTGCGTGATGAGTCTGTGTCTCTCTCTCTCTGTGTGATGAGTCTGTGTCTCTCTCTCTGCGTGATGAGTCTGTGTCTCTCTCTCTGCGTGATGAGTCTGTGTCTCTCTCTCTGCGTGATGAGTCTGTGTCTCTCTCTCTGCGTGATGAGTCTGTGTCTCTCTCTCTGTGTGATGAGTCTGTGTCTCTCTCTCTGTGTGATGAGTCTGTGTCTCTCTCTCTGCGTGATGAGTGTGTGTCTCTCTCTCTCTCTCTGCGTGATGAGTCTGTGTCTCTCTCTGTGTGATGAGTCTGTGTCTCTCTCTGCGTGATGAGTCTGTGTCTCTCTCTCTGTGTGATGAGTCTGTGTCTCTCTCTCTGCGTGATGAGTCTGTGTCTCTCTCTCTGTGTGATGAGTCTGTGTCTCTCTCTCTGTGTGATGAGTCTGTGTCTCTCTCTCTGCGTGATGAGTCTGTGTCTCTCTCTCTGCGTGATGAGTCTGTGTCTCTCTCTCTCTGTGTGATGAGTCTGTGTCTCTCTCTGTGTGATGAGTCTGTGTCTCTCTCTCTGCGTGATGAGTCTGTGTCTCTCTCTCTGTGTGATGAGTCTGTGTCTCTCTCTCTGCGTGATGAGTCTGTGTCTCTCTCTCTGTGTGATGAGTCTGTGTCTCTCTCTCTGCGTGATGAGTCTGTGTCTCTCTCTCTGTGTGATGAGTCTGTGTCTCTCTCTCTGCGTGATGAGTCTGTGTCTCTCTCTCTGCGTGATGAGTCTGTGTCTCTCTCTCTCTGTGTGATGAGTCTGTGTCTCTCTCTGTGTGATGAGTCTGTGTCTCTCTCTCTGCGTGATGAGTCTGTGTCTCTCTCTCTGTGTGATGAGTCTGTGTCTCTCTCTGTGTGATGAGTCTGTGTCTCTCTCTCTCTGCGTGATGAGTCTGTGTCTCTCTCTGCGTGATGAGTCTGTGTCTCTCTCTCTGTGTGATGAGTCTGTGTCTCTCTCTCTCTGCGTGATGAGTCTGTGTCTCTCTCTCTGCGTGATGAGTCTGTGTCTCTCTCTCTGTGTGATGAGTCTGTGTCTCTCTCTCTCTGCGTGATGAGTCTGTGTCTCTCTCTGCGTGGTGAGTCTGTGTCTCTCTCTCTCTGCGTGATGAGTCTGTGTCTCTCTCTCTCTGCGTGATGAGTCTGTGTCTCTCTCTCTCTGCGTGGTGAGTCTGTGTCTCTCTCTCTCTGTGTGATGAGTCTGTGTCTCTCTCTCTCTGCGTGATGAGTCTGTGTCTCTCTCTGCGTGGTGAGTCTGTGTCTCTCTCTCTCTGCGTGGTGAGTCTGTGTCTCTCTCTCTGCGTGATGAGTCTGTGTCTCTCTCTCTCTGCGTGATGAGTCTGTGTCTCTCTCTCTCTGCGTGATGAGTCTGTGTCTCTCTCTGCGTGGTGAGTCTGTGTCTCTCTCTCTCTGTGTGATGAGTCTGTGTCTCTCTCTGCGTGATGAGTCTGTGTCTCTCTCTCTGCGTGATGAGTCTGTGTCTCTCTCTCTGCGTGATGAGTCTGTGTCTCTCTCTGCGTGGATGAGTCTGTGTCTCTCTCTCTGTGTGATGAGTCTGTGTCTCTCTCTCTGTGTGATGAGTCTGTGTCTCTCTCTGCGTGTGATGAGTCTGTGTCTCTCTCTCTGCGTGATGAGTCTGTGTCTCTCTCTGCGTGATGAGTCTGTGTCTCTCTCTCTGTGTGATGAGTCTGTGTCTCTCTCTCTGCGTGATGAGTCTGTGTCTCTCTCTGCGTGATGAGTCTGTGTCTCTCTCTCTGCGTGATGAGTCTGTGTCTCTCTCTCTGCGTGATGAGTCTGTGTCTCTCTCTCTGTGTGATGAGTCTGTGTCTCTCTCTCTGTGTGATGAGTCTGTGTCTCTCTCTCTGCGTGATGAGTCTGTGTCTCTCTCTCTCTGTGTGATGAGTCTGTGTCTCTCTCTGTGTGATGAGTCTGTGTCTCTCTCTCTGCGTGATGAGTCTGTGTCTCTCTCTCTGCGTGATGAGTCTGTGTCTCTCTCTCTGCGTGATGAGTCTGTGTCTCTCTCTCTGCGTGATGAGTCTGTGTCTCTCTCTCTGTGTGATGAGTCTGTGTCTCTCTCTCTCTGCGTGATGAGTCTGTGTCTCTCTCTCTGTGTGATGAGTCTGTGTCTCTCTCTCTCTCTGCGTGATGAGTCTGTGTCTCTCTCTGTGTGATGAGTCTGTGTCTCTCTCTGCGTGATGAGTCTGTGTCTCTCTCTCTGTGTGATGAGTCTGTGTCTCTCTCTCTGCGTGATGAGTCTGTGTCTCTCTCTCTGTGTGATGAGTCTGTGTCTCTCTCTCTGTGTGATGAGTCTGTGTCTCTCTCTCTCTGCGTGATGAGTCTGTGTCTCTCTCTCTGTGTGATGAGTCTGTGTCTCTCTCTCTCTGCGTGATGAGTCTGTGTCTCTCTCTCTGCGTGATGAGTCTGTGTCTCTCTCTGCGTGATGAGTCTGTGTCTCTCTCTCTGTGTGATGAGTCTGTGTCTCTCTCTCTGCGTGATGAGTCTGTGTCTCTCTCTCTCTGCGTGATGAGTCTGTGTCTCTCTCTCTGCGTGATGAGTCTGTGTCTCTCTCTCTCTGCGTGATGAGTCTGTGTCTCTCTCTCTGCGTGATGAGTCTGTGTCTCTCTCTCTCTGCGTGATGAGTCTGTGTCTCTCTCTCTCTGCGTGATGAGTCTGTGTCTCTCTCTCTCTGCGTGATGAGTCTGTGTCTCTCTCTCTCTGCGTGATGAGTCTGTGTCTCTCTCTCTCTGCGTGATGAGTCTGTGTCTCTCTCTCTGCGTGATGAGTCTGTGTCTCTCTCTCTGCGTGATGAGTCTGTGTCTCTCTCTCTGCGTGATGAGTCTGTGTCTCTCTCTCTCTGCGTGATGAGTCTGTGTCTCTCTCTCTCTGCGTGATGAGTCTGTGTCTCTCTCTCTCTGCGTGATGAGTCTGTGTCTCTCTCTCTCTGCGTGGTGAGTCTGTGTCTCTCTCTCTCTGCGTGATGAGTCTGTGTCTCTCTCTCTCTGCGTGATGAGTCTGTGTCTCTCTCTCTCTGCGTGATGAGTCTGTGTCTCTCTCTCTCTGCGTGATGAGTCTGTGTCTCTCTCTCTCTGCGTGATGAGTCTGTGTCTCTCTCTCTCTGCGTGATGAGTCTGTGTCTCTCTCTGCGTGGTGAGTCTGTGTCTCTCTCTCTGCGTGATGAGTCTGTGTCTCTCTCTGCGTGATGAGTCTGTGTCTCTCTCTCTGCGTGATGAGTCTGTGTCTCTCTCTCTCTGCGTGATGAGTCTGTGTCTCTCTCTCTGCGTGATGAGTCTGTGTCTCTCTCTCTCTGCGTGATGAGTCTGTGTCTCTCTCTCTGCGTGATGAGTCTGTGTCTCTCTCTCTCTGTGTGATGAGTCTGTGTCTCTCTCTCTGCAGTGATGAGTCTGTGTCTCTCTCTCTGTGTGATGAGTCTGTGTCTCTCTCTCTGTGTGATGAGTCTGTGTCTCTCTCTCTGTGTGATGAGTCTGTGTCTCTCTCTCTGCGTGATGAGTCTGTGTCTCTCTCTCTGTGTGATGAGTCTGTGTCTCTCTCTCTGTGTGATGAGTCTGTGTCTCTCTCTCTCTCTGCGTGATGAGTCTGTGTCTCTCTCTCTGTGTGATGAGTCTGTGTCTCTCTCTGTGTGATGAGTCTGTGTCTCTCTCTCTCTGCGTGATGAGACTGTGTCTCTCTCTGCGTGATGAGTCTGTGTCTCTCTCTCTGTGTGATGAGTCTGTGTCTCTCTCTCTGCGTGATGAGTCTGTGTCTCTCTCTCTCTGCGTGATGAGTCTGTGTCTCTCTCTCTGTGTGATGAGTCTGTCGTCTCTCTCTCTCTGCGTGATGAGTCTGTGTCTCTCTCTCTCTGCGTGATGAGTCTGTGTCTCTCTCTCTGCGTGATGAGTCTGTGTCTCTCTCTCTCTGCGTGATGAGTCTGTGTCTCTCTCTCTGTGTGATGAGTCTGTGTCTCTCTCTCTGCGTGATGAGTCTGTGTCTCTCTCTCTCTGCGTGATGAGTCTGTGTCTCTCTCTCTGTGTGATGAGTCTGTGTCTCTCTCTCTGCGTGATGAGTCTGTGTCTCTCTCTCTCTGCGTGATGAGTCTGTGTCTCTCTCTCTGTGTGATGAGTCTGTGTCTCTCTCTCTCTGCGTGATGAGTCTGTGTCTCTCTCTCTGTGTGATGAGTCTGTGTCTCTCTCTCTGCGTGATGAGTCTGTGTCTCTCTCTCTGCGTGATGAGTCTGTGTCTCTCTCTCTGCGTGATGAGTCTGTCGTCTCTCTCTCTGCGTGATGAGTCTGTGTCTCTCTCTCTGCGTGATGAGTCTGTGTCTCTCTCTCTGCGTGATGAGTCTGTGTCTCTCTCTCTGCGTGATGAGTCTGTGTCTCTCTCTCTGTGTGATGAGTCTGTGTCTCTCTCTCTGCGTGATGAGTCTGTGTCTCTCTCTCTGCGTGATGAGTCTGTGTCTCTCTCTCTGTGTGATGAGTCTGTGTCTCTCTCTCTGTGTGATGAGTCTGTGTCTCTCTCTCTGCGTGATGAGTCTGTGTCTCTCTCTCTGCGTGATGAGTCTGTCGTCTCTCTCTCTGCGTGATGAGTCTGTGTCTCTCTCTCTGCGTGATGAGTCTGTGTCTCTCTCTCTGCGTGATGAGTCTGTGTCTCTCTCTCTGTGTGATGAGTCTGTGTCTCTCTCTCTGTGTGATGAGTCTGTGTCTCTCTCTCTGCGTGATGAGTCTGTGTCTCTCTCTCTGCGTGATGAGTCTGTGTCTCTCTCTCTGTGTGATGAGTCTGTGTCTCTCTCTCTGTGTGATGAGTCTGTGTCTCTCTCTCTGCGTGATGAGTCTGTGTCTCTCTCTCTGCGTGATGAGTCTGTGTCTCTCTCTGTGTGATGAGTCTGTGTCTCTCTCTCTGCTGTGATGAGTCTGTGTCTCTCTCTGCGTGATGAGTCTGTGTCTCTCTCTGCGTGATGAGTCTGTGTCTCTCTCTCTCTGCGTGATGAGTCTGTGTCTCTCTCTCTGCGTGATGAGTCTGTGTCTCTCTCTCTCTGTGTGATGAGTCTGTGTCTCTCTCTGCTGTGATGAGTCTGTGTCTCTCTCTCTGTGTGATGAGTCTGTGTCTCTCTCTCTCTCTGTGTGATGAGTCTGTGTCTCTCTCTCTGCGTGATGAGTCTGTGTCTCTCTCTCTCTGCGTGATGAGTCTGTGTCTCTCTCTCTGTCGTGATGAGTCTGTGTCTCTCTCTCTCTGTGTGATGAGTCTGTGTCTCTCTCTCTGTGTGATGAGTCTGTGTCTCTCTCTCTGCGTGATGAGTCTGTGTCTCTCTCTCTGCGTGATGAGTCTGTGTCTCTCTCTCTCTGCGTGATGAGTCTGTGTCTCTCTCTCTCTCTGTGTGATGAGTCTGTGTCTCTCTCTCTGTGTGATGAGTCTGTGTCTCTCTCTCTCTCTGTGTGATGAGTCTGTGTCTCTCTCTCTGCGTGATGAGTCTGTGTCTCTCTCTCTCTGCGTGATGAGTCTGTGTCTCTCTCTCTGTGTGATGAGTCTGTGTCTCTCTCTCTCTCTCTGTCGTGATGAGTCTGTGTCTCTCTCTCTGTGTGATGAGTCTGTGTCTCTCTCTCTGTCGTGATGAGTCTGTGTCTCTCTCTGCGTGATGAGTCTGTGTCTCTCTCTCTGCGTGATGAGTCTGTGTCTCTCTCTCTCTCTGCTGTGATGAGTCTGTGTCTCTCTCTCTCTCTGTGTGATGAGTCTGTGTCTCTCTCTCTGTGTGATGAGTCTGTGTCTCTCTCTCTGTGTGATGAGTCTGTGTCTCTCTCTCTGCGTGATGAGTCTGTGTCTCTCTCTCTCTCTGCGTGATGAGTCTGTGTCTCTCTCTCTCTGCGTGATGAGTCTGTGTCTCTCTCTCTCTCTGTGTGATGAGTCTGTGTCTCTCTCTCTGCTGTGATGAGTCTGTGTCTCTCTCTCTGCTGATGAGTCTGTGTCTCTCTCTCTCTCTGCGTGATGAGTCTGTGTCTCTCTCTCTCTGCTGTGATGAGTCTGTGTCTCTCTCTCTGCGTGATGAGTCTGTGTCTCTCTCTCTGCTGTGATGAGTCTGTGTCTCTCTCTCTGTGTGATGAGTCTGTGTCTCTCTCTGTGTGATGAGTCTGTGTCTCTCTCTCTGTGTGATGAGTCTGTGTCTCTCTCTCTGTGTGATGAGTCTGTGTCTCTCTCTCTGTGTGATGAGTCTGTGTCTCTCTCTCTGTGTGATGAGTCTGTGTCTCTCTCTCTGTGTGATGAGTCTGTGTCTCTCTCTCTCTCTGCGTGATGAGTCTGTGTCTCTCTCTCTCTGTGTGATGAGTCTGTGTCTCTCTCTCTGCGTGATGAGTCTGTGTCTCTCTCTCTGTGTGATGAGTCTGTGTCTCTCTCTCTGCGTGATGAGTCTGTGTCTCTCTCTCTGCGTGATGAGTCTGTGTCTCTCTCTCTGCGTGATGAGTCTGTGTCTCTCTCTCTGTGTGATGAGTCTGTGTCTCTCTCTCTCTGCGTGATGAGTCTGTGTCTCTCTCTCTGTGTGATGAGTCTGTGTCTCTCTCTGCGGAGTCTGTCTCTCTCTCTGGTGATGAGTCTGTGTCTCTCTCTCTGCGTGATGAGTCTGTGTCTCTCTCTCTGTGTGATGAGTCTGTGTCTCTCTCTCTGCTGTGATGAGTCTGTGTCTCTCTCTCTGTGTGATGAGTCTGTGTCTCTCTCTCTGCGTGATGAGTCTGTGTCTCTCTCTCTGTGTGATGAGTCTGTGTCTCTCTCTCTGCGTGATGAGTCTGTGTCTCTCTCTCTGCTGTGATGAGTCTGTGTCTCTCTCTCTGCGTGATGAGTCTGTGTCTCTCTCTCTGTGTGATGAGTCTGTGTCTCTCTCTCTGTGTGATGAGTCTGTGTCTCTCTCTCTCTCTGCGTGATGAGTCTGTGTCTCTCTCTCTGTGTGATGAGTCTGTGTCTCTCTCTCTGCTGTGATGAGTCTGTGTCTCTCTCTCTGTGTGATGAGTCTGTGTCTCTCTTCTCTGCGTGATGAGTCTGTGTCTCTCTCTCTGTGTGATGAGTCTGTGTCTCTCTCTCTGTCGTGATGAGTCTGTGTCTCTCTCTCTGTGTGATGAGTCTGTGTCTCTCTCTCTGCGTGATGAGTCTGTGTCTCTCTCTCTGTGTGATGAGTCTGTGTCTCTCTCTCTCTGTGTGATGAGTCTGTGTCTCTCTCTGTGTGATGAGTCTGTGTCTCTCTCTCTGCGTGATGAGTCTGTGTCTCTCTCTCTGGTGATGAGTCTGGGTCTCTCTCTCTGCGTGATGAGTCTGTGTCTCTCTCTCTGCGTGATGAGTCTGTGTCTCTCTCTCTGTGTGATGAGTCTGTGTCTCTCTCTCTGCGTGATGAGTCTGTGTCTCTCTCTCTCTCTGCGTGATGAGTCTGTGTCTCTCTCTCTGCGTGATGAGTCTGTGTCTCTCTCTCTCTGCGTGATGAGTCTGTGTCTCTCTCTCTCTCTGCGTGATGAGTCTGTGTCTCTCTCTCTGTGTGATGAGTCTGTGTCTCTCTCTCTGCGTGATGAGTCTGTGTCTCTCTCTCTCTCTGCGTGATGAGTCTGTGTCTCTCTCTCTGCGTGATGAGTCTGTGTCTCTCTCTCTGTGTGATGAGTCTGTGTCTCTCTCTCTGCGTGATGAGTCTGTGTCTCTCTCTCTCTCTGCGTGATGAGTCTGTGTCTCTCTCTCTGACGTGATGAGTCTGTGGTCTCTCTCTTCTCTCTGCGTGATGAGTCTGTGTCTCTCTCTCTGTGTGATGAGTCTGTGTCTCTCTCTCTCTGCGTGATGAGTCTGTGTCTCTCTCT
>NC_136341.1:3878623-3932038 GCF_964198595.1 Lampetra fluviatilis | reverse complement strand
CTCTGCGTGTCTCTCTCTCTCTGTGTCTCTGTGTGTCTCTGTGTGTCTCTGTGTGTCTCGTGGTGTCTGGTGGGGTTCGCGACGTCACGCGTGTGGGAATGCCACCACATGGTCGTGTGGTGGTCAAGAATAAACAATTGACACGGACCACACACACAAAGACAAAGATCCCCCGGTGTAGCCTCAACAGACTGCTGGGGCAAGTGCTGTTTGCGAGCACCTGTTAAGGCCGGAGGGGTGGGTGGTCAGAACCACGCCCGGGCCGCCTTTGTCTCCCCAGTGGCGATGTTGACTGCGCACCGCACCAGGTACTCGTTTGAGGCTGAGTCGACCTAGGGGAGGGCCCGGGACCGGTTCAGATAATCATCACCGCCGGTGTTGGCCCGTGAGCGGGAATCGAACTCGGGTCGCCGGGTTCGTAGCGCAGCGTAGCGCTAACCACTACACCCACCACTCCCCACACACCATCACCATCATAACCCACCACCACCACCACCATCATTACCATCATCACCATCATCATCACCATCATCACCCCCATCATCTCCACCACCATCACCACCATCACCACCATAACCCCCATCATCACCACCACCACCATCACAGTCATCACCACCATCACCACCATCATCAACACAATCATCATTACCATCATCACCACCACCATCACCAACACCATCACCATCACCACCACCACCATCACCACCATCATCTCCACCACCACCATCACCACCATCATCTCCACCAACCACCACCATCACCACCACCATCACCGCCATCATCACCATCACCACCATCACCACCACCATCACCCCCCATCATCTCCACCATCACCACCACCATCACCACCATCATCACCACCATCACCACTACCATCACCACCATCATCTCCACCACCACCATCACCACCATCATCATCCCCATCATCATCTCCACCATCATCACCACCATCAACGTCACAATCATCACCGTCATCAAGTTCAAGCCACGCAACGTCACAACGTAAGTCACATGACGTCACACCACCGCACCGCCCCCCCCCTCCGTGATCATCGTACGTAACGTCATCGGCATCAACAAGCGTGTTCGCAGTAACACGACGTCACGGGGGCCCCCGCCTGTGACGACGTCACGCATTTGGAATGCCCCGCGTGTGACGTCACCTCCAAACAAACAAACGGCGGCACCCCCCCCCCACCTTACGCCCCGCCCCCCTGGAATCGAATCGACACAAATCAAAATGTTTCGTTTCGCTCGCGATTCAACTCCGCAGAGCGCGCGCAGGAGGAGGGGGCGTGGCCTCCAAAACCCACTAAAATCGGAATCGATTCCACCACACCCGCGTTGAATCGCGACGTGGAATCGGAATCGACACCCTCCACTCTCCACCTCGTGGCCTCATGCGGGCTGGGCGCGACTGCTGCGCTGGGCCGCTGGGCCAGGCGACTCTCCACGTTCTTGTGCCGGGGCCCGGCGGGTCAGCAGCGGCCGCTGTGCGCATGCGCGTGGAGGCGTGCGCCTTGGGAGTCCACGCCGTGCTGCTGAGGCGAGGCAGCTTCGCGTTTTGGATGTCGTGGCGTGGGGATGTTGGCATGTGGCAGCAGCAACAACAACAACAATGATGTTGTTGTTGTTCTTCTTGGTTCTTTCGGTAAAGTCACGTAGAAGGGAAATAATAAAATAATAAAAATAAAACATAATTCTCGCAAGTCAGGTAGAAGGGAAATAATAAAATAATAAAAACATAATAAAATAATTCTCACAAGTCAGGTAGAAGGGAAATAATAAAATAATAAAAATAAACCAAATAATTCTCACAAGTCAGGTAGAAGGGAAATAATAAAATAATAAAAACATAATAAAATAATTCTCACAAGTCAGGTAGAAGGGAAATAATAAAATAATAAAAATAAAACAAAAAATTCTCGCAAGTCAGGTAGAAGGGAAATAATAAAATAATAAAAACATAATAAAATAATTCTCACAAGTCAGGTAGAAGGGAAATAATAAAATAATAAAAATAACACAAAAAAATTATCGCAAGTCAGGTAGAAGGGAAATAATAAAATAATAAAAATAAACCAAATAATTCTCACAAGTCACGTAGAAGGGAAATAATAAAATAATAAAAATAATTCTCACAAGTCAGGTAGAAGGGAAATAATAAAATAATAAAAATAAACCAAATAATTCTCACAAGTCACGTAGAAGGGAAATAATAAAATAATAAAAATAATTCTCACAAGTCAGGTAGAAGGGAAATAATAAAATAAAACAAAAGAATTCTCACTATTTTATTAGTATTTTATTATTTGCCTTCTACGTGACTTTACCGAAAGAACCAAAAAGATGAATCCCTGCAGTCACGAAAGCTTTAAATCGAAAGTTGTAGATTTGAAGTGTTCGTGACTGCAAGGATTCCATAACTCTTTGGTTCTTTCGGTAAAGTTACGGAGGTGAAAAAAGAAAAAATGAGAATAAAATAAAAAAAAATCTAAATTATCAAATTAAATCACGACGTTTGGGAAGCAGCACACAGTGATTGTTTATTGCTGTGGTGGTTCCCACCTGATGACGGAAGCTTGTGTTGCGTCTGAAACGTCGTGATTTAAGTTGATTTTTTTATTATTTTTTATTCTTCGTTTTTATTTCGGTGAAGTCACGTGGGTAGAAATAAACTGAAACAAATCACGACGTTTCGATCGCAACACAAGCGGCCTTCACGTGCTCCCCACGTGCTCGCCACGTGCTCTCCACGTGCTCCCCACGTGCTCCCCACGTGCTCCCCACGTGCTCCCCACGTGCTCCCCACGTGCTCCCCACGTGCTCCCCACGTGCTCCCCACGTGCTCCCCACGTGCTCGCCACGTGCTCGCCACGTGCTCCCCACGTGCTCCCCACGTGCTCCCCACGTGCTCGCCACGTGCTCGCCACGTGCTCCCCACGTGCTCCCCACGTGCTCGCCACGTGCTCGCCACGTGCTCCCCACGTGCTCCCCACGTGCTCCCCACGTGCTCGCCACGTGCTCGCCACGTGCTCCCCACGTGCTCGCCACGTGCCCACCACGTGCTCTCTGTGAGGCCGTCGCCAGGACGACGCCCCCCAGGGCTTGCTGCTGGCTGGCCGCACTTGCTCTGCTGCTGCTGCTGCTGGAGAGAGTCTCCAGATCAGAGGTCGCAAACGGGTTTTGATTCCTTACCCGTACCCGTACCCGGCCGCACCAGGGTCGCAAACGGGTACCCGTACCCGGCCGTACCCGGCCGGGTGCGGGTAGGGTACGGGTATCGGGTACCCGATTGCGACTTCTGGGATGAAGCCACGTTGCAGGCGCGGGTGGGTTGATTCTAGCAACTTGAATTGTGAGAAGAGACAAGACGTTGGGGAATGAGTGACAATCACGGTGACTCACCAGTGACTCACGGCCTCTCTCCCCCTCCTCCCCCCCCTCCTTCTCCACCTTCACCCTCTCCTCCTCCTCCTCCCCCCCCTCCTCCCCCCTCTCCTCCTCCCCCTCCTCCACCCCCTCCTCCCCCCTCTCCTCCTCCCCCTCCTCCACCTCCTCCTCCCCCTCCTCCCCCCTCTCCTCCTCCACCTCCTCCACCACCTCCTCCCCCCTCCTCCCCCCTCTCCTCCTCCCCCTCCTCCACCTCCTCCTCCCCCTCCTCCCCCCTCTCCTCCTCCCCCTCCTCCACCTCCTCCTCCCCCTCCTCCCCCCTCTCCTCCTCCCCCTCCTCCACCACCTCCTCCCCCCTCCTCCCCCCTCTCCACCTCCTCCACCTCCTCCTCCCCCTCCTCCCCCCTCTCCTCCACCTCCTCCACCACCTCCTCCCCCTCCCCCCCCCCTCCTCCCCCCTCTCCTCCACCTCCTCCCCCCCCTCCTCCACCTCCTCCCCCCCCCTCCTCCCCCCCTCTCCTCCACCTCCTCCCCCCCCCTCCTCCCCCCTCTCCACCTCCTCCACCTCCTTCCCCACTCAGTGGCTCCGGCTCATTCCCGGTGGACTACAAAACCCGGCCCGGAGCTCTGAAGGTGTCGGTGTCGGAGGCGACTCCCGTCACCGCCACCACCGCCACCACCACCGCCGGCGGCGTTTCCGCCGGAGCGGACCTAGGAGCGACGTGCCAAGGAGCCGAGTGGGAGGCGGTGAGCCGCCGGCTGGCCGAGTGCTGCTTGTGGCTCGCCGGCTACTTTGAGAGGCCGGCGGAGGTCGCCCGCCAGGAGGCCCCGGCGCTCCACCTCACCGGGATCGCCGCTCCAGGTTTTGGTTTTGTTTAAGCCTCGCTCGCGCGGAGGAAATCTGAAGGGCCGTAAAGCTCTTCTTCTTGGTGCTTTCGGTAAAGTCATCACGTCGAAGGGAAGTAATAAAGTGATAAAAATAAAACACGTTGAAATAATTCTCACGACGTTTCGGCCACAACGCGAGCAGCCGTCCTCAGGTGAAGAATGAAACTGTATATTTAAGCTGCTGGGTTGCAGGGGGAAGAGCGCCTTGACAAAAGAATTTGCATATCAAGAGGAATTTAGCATGTTTATGGGAAATGCGTAGGAGGTGGGCGGGGGGGTTTCAAAGTCATATTATGCCCATGCATTATGCAGGATTAGCATCATCAAAGGGAGGGGATATGGGAAATGCAGGTGTGTGATTAGTGCTACTCATGCCCGTGCATTATGCAGGATTAGCTGCATCAAAGGGGGGGGGGATATGGGAAATGCAGGTGTGTGATTAGTGCTACTCATGCCCGTGCATTATGCAGTATTAGCAGCAACAAAGGGAGGGGATATGGGAAATGCAGGTGTGTGATGAGTGCTACTCATGCCCGTGCATTATGCAGGATTAGCAGCATCACAGGGAGGGGGCAGGGGGTAGCATTAACAAAGGGAGGGCATGTTAATAGCATGTAGAAGCAACGAAACATGTCAATGGGAGAGCGGTGACAGGAGACCCGCAGCGGAGCAAAGAATCCATTCCCTGCGGAGAACACAAGATACGCAGTCAATGCCAGTGAGTGGACTGCGCTCTGAAAGTCACCATGTACGTGAACGACAATCAGCTAAGATCCGAGGTGGTTGATTACGTCCTTCCAATGATTGCCGTGAAGCTCTTCATTTCCTCGCAGATGTCCAGTGGGGTGCGTGGGGTCAGGAACGTTGAAGAATGAGGATGACGTGTTGAGACCGCGGGGAGGAAATCCGTAGATCCGCGAAGCTCTTTACGCGTCGCAGATGTCCAGTCGGTGTACGGGGTCTAAACGTTGAAGAATCGGTCCTAGGCCTCCCCTAGGTCGACTGAGCCACAAATGTAGCGGTGTGTGGTGAACATCGTCACTGGGGAGACAAAGGCGGCCTGGCGTGGTGCTGGCCAGCCACCCCCCTCGTGTGCCACAGTGCCGGTAGCCTTCATAGGTGCTCGCTAACAGCACTTGCCCCTACAGTCTGTTAGAGGCTACGCGGGGGATCTTTGTCTGTGTCTACCTTCATAGGTGCTCGCTAACAGCACTTGCCCCTACAGTCTGGTAGAGGCTACGCGGGGGATCTTTGTCTGTGTCTACCTTCATAGGTGCTCGCTAACAGCACTTGCCCCTACAGTCTGTTAGAGGCTACGCGGGGGATCTTTGTCTGTGTCTTCCTTCATAGGTGCTCGCTAACAGCACTTGCCCCTACAGTCTGTTAGAGGCTACACGGTGTATCTTTGTCTTTGTTGTTGTCGTCGCCCCACAGATGGATTCACGAATGTGGTGTACCGCACCCTGAGGCGGGAGGTGTCCGTGGGCCGCACGGTGACGTACGGAGGCCTCGCCCAGCTCGCCGGGGCCTCCAGCACGGCCGCACGAGCCGTCGGCAACGCCATGCGGCACAACCCGGTGAGGGTGGCGGCGGGGGTGGTGGTGGTGACGTGTGGTGGTGGTGACGGTGACGATGATGGTGGTGGTGACGGTGGTGGTGACGGTGACGGTGACGATGATGGTGACGATGGTGGTGGTGACGGTGACGATGATGGTGGTGGTGACGATGATGGTGGTGGTGACGGTGGTGGTGGTGACGGTGACGATGATGGTGACGATGATGGTGGTGGTGGTGACGGTGACGATGATGGTGACGGTGGTGGTGGTGACGATGATGGTGGTGGTGACGGTGGTGGTGGTGACGGTGACGATGATGGTGACGATGATGGTGGTGGTGGTGACGGTGACGATGATGGTGACGGTGGTGGTGGTGACGATGATGGTGGTGGTGACGGTGGTGGTGGTGACGGTGACGATGATGGTGACGATGATGGTGGTGGTGGTGACGGTGACGATGATGGTGACGGTGGTGGTGGTGGTGATGGTGGTGACGGTGGTGGTGACGGTGACGGTGACGATGATGGTGACGATGATGGTGACGATGGTGGTGACGATGATGGTGGTGGTGGTGGTGACGATGATGGTGACGGTGGTGGTGGTGACCGTGACGATGATGGTGGTGGTGACGGTGGTGGTGGTGACGGTGACGATGATGGTGACGATGATGGTGGTGGTGGTGACGGTGACGATGATGGTGACGGTGGTGGTGACGATGATGGTGGTGGTGGTGGTGGTGATGGTGGTGACGGTGGTGGTGACGGTGACGATGATGGTGACGATGATGGTGGTGGTGGTGACGGTGACGATGATGGTGACGATGATGGTGACAGTAGTGGTGGTGGTGACGGTGGTGACGTGATGATGATGGCGACGGTGGTGGAGGTGGTGGTGACGATGATGGAGGTGATGATGGTGTTAGTGGTGGTGGTGACGATGATGGAGGTGATGATGATGGCGACAGTGGTGGTGGTGGTGGTGATGATGGTGACGGTTGTGGTGGTGATGATGATGGTGACGGTGGTGGTGGTGGTGATGATGATGGTGGTGATGGTGGTGATGATAATGATGGTGGTGATGGTGGTGATGATGGTGGTGGTGGTGATGATGGTGGTGATGATGGTGGTGATGATGATGATGATAATGATGGTGGTGATGATGGTGATGATGGTGGTGATGGTGATGATGGTGGTGATGATGGTGGTGGTGATGGTGGTGATGATGATGATGTTGGTGGTGATGATGGTGGTGATGATGGTGGTGGTGGTGATGATGATGGTGGTGATGATGATGGTGGTGATGATGGTGGTGATGATGATGGTGGTGATGGTGGTGGTGATGATGGTGATGATGGTGGTGGTGATGATGGTGGTGGTGATGGTGGTGATGATGATGGTGGTGGTGATGATGGTGGTGGTGGTGATGGTGATAATGATGGTGGTGGTGATGATAATGATGATGGTGGAGATGATGATGGTGGTGATGCTCCTATTGTCTAGCAGCACTTGCCCTCCGGAGTCTGTGAGAGGCTACACGGGGGACCTTTGTCTGTGTGTGTAGGAGCGGTTGTGCAGTCGCGTTTAGCGCTACGAACCCGGCGGCCCGAGTTCGATTCCCGCTCACGACCAACACCGGTGACGATTTTCTAAACCGGTCCTGGGTCTCCCCAAGGTCGACTCAGCCTCAATTAAGTCACGTGTAGTCAACATCGCCGCCGGGGAGACAAAGGCGGCCGGGCGTGGCGCTGGCCACCCGCCGCCTCGCGTGCCGTTCCGCCCTTCGTAGGCGCCGCTGCAACTTTGCAAACGGCACTTGCCCCGACTGTCTGTGAAGGCTACACGGGGGACCTTTGTCTCTGTAGGTGCCCCTGCTGGTGCCGTGCCACCGCGTGGTGCCGGCTCACGGAGGCTCTGGCTCCTTCCAGGGCCGGCTCTCGTCCCAGCTCAAGGCCTGGCTCCTCCTGCATGAGCAGGGCACGGACGCCCCAACCTCCGGCTCCTGATGGCCGGCTCCGTCGCTTCACAATGGCCGGGTTTATAATGGCCGGGTTTATAATGGCCGGGTTTATAATGGCCGGGTTTATAATGGCCGGGTTTATAATGGCCGGGTTTATAATGGCCGGGTTTATAATGTCCGGGTTTATAATGGCCGGGTTTATAATGGCCGGGTTTATAATGGCCGGGTTTATAATGTCTGGGTTTATAATGGCCGGGTTTATAATGGCCGGGTTTATAATGTCCGGGTTTATAATGGCCGGGTTTATAATGGCCGGGTTTATAATGGCCGGGTTTATAATGGCCGGGTTTATAATGGCCGGGTTTATAATGGCCGGGTTTATAATGGCCGGGTTTATAATGGCCGGGTTTATAATGGCCGGGTTTATAATGGCCGGGTTTATAATGGCCGGGTTTATAATGGCCGGGTTTATAATGGCCGGGTTTATAATGGCCGGGTTTATAATGGCCGGGTTTATAATGGCCGGGTTTATAATGGCCGGGTTTATAATGTCCGGGTTTATAATGGCCGGGTTTATAATGGCCGGGTTTATAATGGCCGGGTTTATAATGGCCGGGTTTATAATGGCCGGGTTTATAATGGCCGGGTTTATAATGGCCGGGTTTATAATGGCCGGGTTTATAATGTCTGGGTTTATAATGGCCGGGTTTATAATGGCCGGGTTTATAATGGCCGGGTTTATAATGTCTGGGTTCATAATGGTCAAGTTCACAATGGCCGGGTCCATGGGTTCACAATGGCCAGGTTCACCCACGACCTCCTGCGTACCAGGCGAGGTAGTCAACATCTCCTAGCCACACACAAATATACAGCAGCAGCAGGCATCGTCAGGGTCGGGATCGAACCCACGACCTCCTGCGTACCAGGCGAGGTAGTCAACATCTCCTAGCCACACAAATATACAGCAGCAGCAGGCGTCATCAGGGTCGGGATCGAACCCACGACCTCCTGCGTACCAGGCGAGGTAGTCAACATCTCCTAGCCACAAATATACAGCAGCAGCAGGCAGCAGCAGGCGTCATCAGGGTCGGGATCGAACCCACGACCTCCTGCGTACCAGGCGAGGTAGTCAACATCTCCTAGCCACAAATATACAGCAGCAGCAGGCGTCATCAGGGTCGGGATCGAACCCACGACCTCCTGCCTACCAGGCGAGGTAGTCAACATCTCCTAGCCACAAACAAACAGCAGCAGCAGGCATCGTCAGGGTCGGGATCGAACCCACGACCTCCTGCGTACCAGGCGAGGTAGTCAACATCTAGCCACACACAAATATACAGCAGCAGCAGGCGTCGTCAGGGTCGGGATCGAACCCACGACCTCCTGCGTACCAGGCGAGGTAGTCAACATCTCCTAGCCACCGCAGCGTTTTCGTCTTGCGATGACGATGATATTGGCAACCTCGTTGAGGCGACTGTCGTTTGTGAGCGGCAGTGTCGCTTCTTTAAAAGCGACGGAAGCCGTACTCCGAAGTGGGCCTCATTACCTGGTGAAAAGAACAAAATAAATCGTTGAGTTGCACAACGGGTGAAAAGTCGTCTGTTGAAGATATTTCAAACCTCCTGGTGACACCATGCGGCCCTTAACACAGAACTCAACACAGAACTCAACACAGAATTTAACACAGACTTTAACACAGACTTTAACACAGAATTGAACACAGACTTTAACACAGACTTTAACACAGAATTTAACACAGACTTTAACACTGACCTCAACACTGACTTTAACACAGACTTTAACACAGAATTTAACACAGAATTTAACACAGACTTTAACACAGACTTTAACACAGACTTGAACACAGAATTTAACACAGACTTTAACACAGACTTTAACACAGAATTTAACACAGACTTTAACACTGACCTCAACACTGACTTTAACACAGACTTTAACACAGAATTTAACACAGAATTTAACACAGACTTTAACACAGACTTTAACACAGACTTGAACACAGAATTTAACACAGACTTTAACACTGACCTCAACACTGACTTTAACACAGACTTTAACACTGACCTCAACACAGACCTCAACACTGACTTTAACACAGACTTTAACACAGAATTTAACAACACTGACTTTAACACAGACTTTAACACAGAATTGAACACAGACTTTAACACAGACTTTAACACAGAATTTAACACTGACTTTAACACAGACTTTAACACAGACCTTAACACAGACTTTAACACAGAATTTAACACTGACTTTAACACAGACTTTAACACAGACTTTAACACAGACTTTAACACAGAATTTAACACTGACTTTAACACAGACTTTAACACAGACTTGAACACAGAATTTAACACAGACTTTAACACTGACCTCAACACAGACCTCAACACTGACTTTAACACAGACTTTAACACAGAATTTAACAACACTGACTTTAACACAGACTTTAACACAGAATTGAACACAGACTTTAACACAGACTTTAACACAGAATTTAACACTGACTTTAACACAGACTTTAACACAGAATTTAACACTGACTTTAACACAGACTTTAACACAGACTTTAACACAGACTTTAACACTGACTTTAACACAGAATTTAACACAGAATTTAACACAGAATTTAACACAGACTTTAACACAGACCTTAACACAGAATTTAACACAGAATTTAACACAGACTTTAACACAGAATTTAACATAGCATTTAACACAGACTTTAACACAGAATTTAACACAGACTTTAACACAGACTTTAACACAGAATTTAACACAGACTTTAACACAGACTTTAACACAGAATTTAACACTGACTTTAACACAGACTTTAACACAGAATTTAACACAGACTTTAACACTGACTTTAACACAGAATTTAACACAGAATTTAACACAGAATTTAACACAGACTTTAACACAGACCTTAACACAGAATTTAACACAGAATTTAACACAGACTTTAACACAGAATTTAACATAGCATTTAACACAGACTTTAACACAGAATTTAACACAGACTTTAACACAGACTTTAACACAGAATTTAACACTGACTTTAACACAGACTTTAACACAGAATTTAACACTGACTTTAACACAGACTTTAACACAGAATTTAACACTGACTTTAACACAGACTTTAACACAGACCTTAACACAGACTTTAACACAGAATTTAACACTGACTTTAACACAGACTTTAACACAGACTTTAACACAGACTTTAACACAGAATTTAACACTGACTTTAACACAGACTTTAACACAGACTTGAACACAGAATTTAACACAGACTTTAACACTGACCTCAACACAGACCTCAACACTGACTTTAACACAGACTTTAACACAGAATTTAACAACACTGACTTTAACACAGACTTTAACACAGAATTGAACACAGACTTTAACACAGACTTTAACACAGAATTTAACACTGACTTTAACACAGACTTTAACACAGAATTTAACACTGACTTTAACACAGACTTTAACACAGACTTTAACACAGACTTTAACACTGACTTTAACACAGAATTTAACACAGAATTTAACACAGAATTTAACACAGACTTTAACACAGACCTTAACACAGAATTTAACACAGAATTTAACACAGACTTTAACACAGAATTTAACATAGCATTTAACACAGACTTTAACACAGAATTTAACACAGACTTTAACACAGACTTTAACACAGAATTTAACACAGACTTTAACACAGACCTTAACACTGACCACCAACCACAACAACCACCACCACCCACCACCACGACCCATCACCAACCACAACAACCACCACCACCACGACCCATCACCAACCACACCACCAACCACCACACCACCACCACAACCACTACCACACCCAACCACCACCCACAACCACCACACCACCACCCATCGCCCACCACCAACCACAACCACCACACCACCCACCACAACAACACCAACCACCACACCCACCACCACAACCACCACACCCAACCACCACTCACAACCACCACCACACCACCACCATCACCCACCACCAACCACAACCACCACACCACCCACCACAACAACACCAACCACCACCACCCACCACACCCAACCACCACCCACAACCACCACCACACCATCACCCACCACCAACCACAACACCACCCACCACACAACCCACCACAACAACACCAACCACCACACCCACAACCACCACCACACCACAACCACCCACCACCACCACTAACATCGCCGCATTGGCTCCGATCGAGCTGTCGTCTTAACGCCTCATTACATCGCCGGCTTTCACTCGACGGCGACATTTACCGCCGGGTGAGTGTATTTATATTGTTTTTAAACCCTTCACAGGGTTGTGATTAACATAAACATATGTGTTGTTGTCGTGAACCGGCCTCGCCTAGATCCTTACCCGGGCAAGGTCTCGCTCAACCCCGCGGAGCCTGACTAGGCCGCAGGGGGTGGGGGCCCGAGGTCGATTAGTTTAAAGAGTCGCACGCAAAGGGTTTAACGCTTTAAATCATCAACAGCGCTGGTGAGGAGATGGTTCGACTTTGTTTGTTTTACCTGTCGGAGAGCCATAAACTTGCCACACAGAGACCCACAGACTCATAGACTAACACAGATACCCTTAGACTCACATCGACCCGTAGACTCACACAGAGACAGACCCACAGACTCACACCGAGACCCATGGACTCGCATAGAGACCCATAGACTCACACAGAGACCCATAGACTCACACAGAGACCCATGGACTCAGAGACCCATGGACTCACAACAGAGACCCATAGACTCACACAGAGACCCATAGACTCAGACAGAGACCCATGGACTCAGAGACCCATGGACTCACAACAGAGACCCATAGACTCACACAGAGACCCATAGACTCAGACAGAGACCCATGGACTCACACAGAGACCCATGGACTCAGACAGAGACCCACGGACTCACAGAGAGACCCATAGACTCACACAGAGACCCATGGACTCAGACAGAGACCCATAGACTCACACAGAGACCCATGGACTCACACAGAGACCCATGGACTTAGACAGAGACCCATGGACTCACACAGACCCATGGACTCACACAGAGACCCATGGACTCACACAGAGACCCATAGACTCACACAGAGACCCACGGACTCACACAGAGACCCATGGACTCACACAGAGACCCACGGACTCACACATAGACCCGTAGACTCACACAGACTCACACAGACTCACACAGAGACCCATGGACTCACACAGAGACCCATGGACTCACTACACACGCTGTCACAACAACAAATACCCCACTAGGTACGGAAATGTGTTGGACACGCGCGTGCGTGTGTGTGTCTGTGTGTGTCTGTGCATGTGTGTGTGTCTGTGCGTGTGTGTGTCTGTGTGTGTCTGTGCATGTGTGTGTGTCTGTGCGTGTGTGTGTCTGTGCGTGTGTGTCTGTGTGTGTGTGTGTCTGTGTGTGTGTGTGTCTGTGTGTGTGTCTGTGCATGTGTGTGTGTGTCTGTGCGTGTGTCTGTGCGTGTGTGTCTGTGAGTGTGTGTCTGTGTGTGTGTCTGTGCGTGTGTGTGTCTGTGCGTGTGTGTGTGTCTG
This sequence comes from Lampetra fluviatilis, assembly GCF_964198595.1. NCBI lineage: Eukaryota > Metazoa > Chordata > Hyperoartia > Petromyzontiformes > Petromyzontidae > Lampetra > Lampetra fluviatilis. Next base: position 3,918,609 of record NC_136341.1, on the reverse strand, counting down.
TGCGTGTGTGTGTCTGTGCGTGTGTGTGTCTGTGCGTGTGTGTGTCTGTGCATGTGTGTGTGTGTGTGTCTGTGTGTGTGTCTGTGCGTGTGTGTCTGTGTGTGTGTCTGTGTGTGTGTGTCTGTGTGTGTGTGTGTCTGTGTGTGTCTGTGCGTGCTAGATTTTTGTGCAGCCCATGGGCTTGTAATTACCAACACGCTCTTCCGGCATCGGCGCATCCACACAACATCATGGATGCATGCCGGGTCCAAGCAAGAACATCTGCTGGACTACATAGTGACGGACCAGCGGATGCGAGCCCATGTCCTTGACACCAGGACCTACCGTGGAGCTGATCTGCCCTCTGACCATCGACTAGTCATCTGTAAGATGCGCCTGCCATTCTTCCACTCCGGTGGTGGGTGTACACCCAGGATCCCATTCCAACCAAAAGTGGCTTGGTCTCAGTTAGCTGATGAAAGTTGCAAGCGAGAATTTCATCATCGCTTGCAGCTGGGGTTGGCATCGTCCCCCACTCCACCTGATGTCGAGGGTAAATGGGCGAGGTTTAAGACTGTGACTCATGCAGCTGCAATGGCTGCTTTGGGTACGCGGTCCAGACCTCCCCAGAAACCCTGGCTGACAGAGGAGGTGTTCAGGTTAATTGAGAAAAAGCGACAGGCCCACTCTCATCGCCTACAGCATCCCACGTCAGAGAATGAGGAGGTTTACCGCAGCCTTCGCTCGGAGGTTCGGAGAGCCGTAAGGCACTGTAAGGATGGGTGGTGGTCACGGGTTGCTGAGGAGATGGAGTCTGCCTCAGTGGCCCGCGATCACAAATCACTATTTAACTCCATCAAAAAAGTAACCTGCAGCGCCACACCTATTACCATCATTAGAGGAAACAACGGTGATCCAATCTCCGACCCCCAGGAACAGGTTTGCAGATTTGCTGAGCATTTCTGTGAGGTCCTGGGGGAGGGAAAATCTCTCAGCCAGGAAAACATGGCACAAAGTGGGGATAACCCTGCTGAGGCTGCGGTGCCTCAAATATTGGAAGAGGTCACCCCCTGTGAGTGGCTGGCTGAGGTACCAGCTGTTGAGGAAGTACTGAGGGCGATCCGGAGTCTGAGACCAGGGAAGGCACCGGGCAGAGATGATCTCCCAAGCGAAATGGTGAGGGAGGGTGGCGTTTGTGCACAGACTGCCCTATATGACATCATAACAACAGTCTGGACCACTGGACGGGTTCCGCAGGACTGGAAGGATGCCCTGGTGGTCCCCCTCTTTAAGAAGGGGGACCGCACAGACTGTAACAACTACAGGGGCATCTCACTCCTCAGTGTGCCGGGTAAGGTCCTGGCAAGGATTATTCAACATCGCCTTGCTAGGCACGCTGAGGAGAGGCTTGCGGAGCCCCAATGCGGTTTCAGGAAAGGGCGGTCCTGCACAGATGCCATATTTTCTGTCCGTCTGCTACAGCAGAGGTGTAGGGAATTCCAAAAAGATCTACATCTCTGCTTTATTGACCTGGTCAAGGCCTATGATACCATCAGTAGGCCTGGGCTCTGGGTTGTTCTTCGTGCTTTCGGAGTCCCTGACCCTCTGCTCACGATCATTAAGGACCTTCATGATGGTGAGCGGGCCCGGGTAAAACTACGTGGCCGGGAGTCGGAGCCTTTCCCTGTACACCTTGGGGTGCGACAGGGATGTCCTCTGGCTCCCACATTATTTAACATCTATTTCGACTGCGTAGTTCGTGAAGCCTTCAATAGCTGTACCGGGGGAATTACCATTTGGTACAGATATAATGGGAGGCTGATCGACGCCCGGGTGCGATCAAGGGATGGCTCCCTATTGGTCAACCACGTTATGTATGCCGATGATTTGGTAATAGCTGCTCATTCAGAAGAGGAGTTGGAGACGCTGCTGCTGAGACTGGAGCGTGCCACTAAGAGGTGGGGCCTTACCATCAGCCCCACCAAAACTAAGCACCTGCCTGGGTATTTTGTACCATCGGGCACTCCACCCCCACAACTCCCAATCGGTGATGGGGCAGTTGTGGAGAGAGTGGAGAGTTTCCCATACCTGGGCAGTGTGCTTATGACCGGCTCCAGTTTATCAGCAGAGGTCTCACTCCGAATCAGTCGAGCGGCAATATCTTTTCATCGGTTGCGTAACGCTGTGTGGAAGCTACCTGGTCTGTCGCTCCGCACGAAGCTTCAGGTCTTCTCGGCCACGGTCATTCCCTCCCTTCTCTACGCTTGCGAAACGTGGACCCCCCTAGTGGAGCATCTTCGCCGGTTGGAAACATTTAGGCTGGCCTGCCTACGATCCATCCTGGGTTTAACCAGGCTGGATTGTGTGAGGAGCTCACAAGTCCTTGAAAGATCTGGGCAAAGTCCCATCAGTGAGCTCCTCCGGCAGGCAAGGCTGCGTTGGCTGGGTCATGTAGCCCGCATGCCCAGCCACCGCATGCCTAAACAGCTTTTGTTCGGCCGGATCGAGGGGGCTAAACGGGCGCGGCACGGGCTAGAGAAGAGATGGAGTGATGTGGTACAGGAGGACGTGGAGCTGAGTGGACTTGCCGATGACTGGTACCAGCGGTGTCAAGATCGGCCTCAGTGGAGGAGGCTCGTGAAGGACGCTACTGGGCAGTTGGAGGCAGTCGCCCTCCAACAACAACGGAGGGCGGAGGAGCGACGCTCACAACAACGAGCGGAGCGCCGGGTGGCTAAAGCACAGCAAGTTGGCACAGTAGGGGGCACAGGTGGTGCATCAGCCAGTCATCTCGGTCATCTCGGTCAGTCGACCCGTGGCACCTGGGTCTGCCCCGTGACCTCCTGCCAGCGGGCGTTCTACACTTCACGTGGCCTCAGGGTGCACATGGCCTGGCACAAGCGTCGTGGTGACGTCACCACCACTTAGTGGCGAATGGCGGTTGTTGTTGTTGTTGTGTGTGTGTCTGTGCGTGTGTGTCTGTGAGTGTGTGTCTGTGTGTGTGTGTCTGTGCGTGTGTGTGTGTGTGTCTGTGCGTGTGTGTCTGTGCGTGTGTGTCTGTGCGTGTGTGTGTCTGTGCGTGTGTGTCTGTGTGTGTGTCTGTGCGTGTGTGTGTCTGTGTGTGTGTCTGTGCGTGTGTGTGTCTGTGTGTGTGTCTGCGCGTGTGTCTGTGCGTGTGTGTCTGTGAGTGTGTGTCTGTGCGTGTCTGTGTGTGTGTCTGTGCGTGTGTGTCTGTGCGTGTCTGTGTGTGTGTGTCTGTGCGTGCGTGTCTGTGCATGTGTGTGCGTGTCTGTGCGTGCGCGTGCGTGTCTGTGCGTGCGCGTGTCTATGCGTGTGTGTTTGTGCGTGTGTGTGGGGAGCGGTGGGTGTAGTGGTTAGCGCTACGAACCTGGCAACCCGAGTTCGATTCCCGCTCACGGCCAACACCGGCGGTGACGATTATCTGAACCGGTCCTGGGCCTCCCCTAGGCCGACTCAGCCTCAAATGAGTAGCTGGTGTAGCGGTGTGTAGTAAACATCGCCACTGGGGAGACAAAGGCGGCCGGGCGTGGTGCTGGCCACCCACCCCCTCGTGTGCCGTTCCGGCCTTCATAGGTGCTCGCTAACAGCACTTGCCCCTACAGCCTGTGGAGCCCATACGGGGGATCTTTTCCTTTCCCTGTCAAGGTTGAGCCACCTGGACTTTGCCCAGCGTAGGCAGAAGTCGCGAGTGACGTCACAGCTGCTCTGACGTCACAGCTGCCCTGCTTTTCTTTGGCACCGCGAACGGACCCATCCAGAGTGAGTGGAGTTTGTGTGATCTCCCCATGTCCTACAGAGTGAGTGGAGTTTGTGTGATCTCCCCCTGTCCTACAGAGTGAGTGGAGTTTGTATGATCTCCCCCTGTCCTACAGAGTGATTGTGAGTGAGTGGAGTGTGTGTGATCTCCCCCTGTTCTACACAGTGATTGTGAGTGAGTGGAGTTTGTATGATCTCCCCCTGTCCTACAGAGTGAGTGAGTGGAGTTTGTGTGATCTCCCCCTGTCCTACAGAGTGAGTGAGTGGAGTTTGTATGATCTCTCCCTGTCCTACAGAGTGAGTGAGTGGAATTTGTGTGATCTCCCCCTGTTCTACAGAGTGAGTGGAGTTTGTGTGATCTCCCCCTGTTCTACAGAGTGAGTGGAGTTTGTGTGATCTCCCCCTGTCCTACAGAGTGAGTGGAGTTTGTATGATCTCCCCCTGTCCTACAGAGTGAGTGAGTGGAGTTTGTGTGATCTCCCCCTGTTCTACAGAGTGAGTGGAGTTTGTGTGATCTCCCCCTGTCCTACAGAGTGAGTGGAGTTTGTATGATCTCCCCCTGTCCTACAGAGTGAGTGAGTGGAGTTTGTGTGATCTCCCCCTGTTCTACAGAGTGAGTGGAGTTTGTGTGATCTCCCCCTGTCCTACAGAGTGAGTGGAGTTTGTATGATCTCCCCCTGTCCTACAGAGTGAGTGAGTGGAGTTTGTGTGATCTCCCCCTGTTCTACAGAGTGAGTGGAGTTTGTGTGATCTCCCCCTGTTCTAAAGAGTGAGTGAGTGGAGTTTGTATGATCTCCCCCTGTTCTACAGAGTGAGTGGAGTTTGTATGATCTCCCCCTGTCCTACAGACTGAGTGAGTGGAGTTTGTGTGATCTCCCCCTGTTCTACAGAGTGAGTGGAGTTTATGTGATCTCCCCCTGTCCTACAGAGTGAGTGGAGTTTGTGTGATCTCCCCCTGTCCTACAGAGTGAGTGGAGTTTGTATGATCTCCCCCTGTCCTACAGAGTGAGTGTAGTTTGTATGATCTCCCCCTGTCCTACAGAGTGAGTGGAGTTTGTATGATCTCCCCCTGTCCTACAGAGTGAGTGGAGTTTGTGTGATCTCCCCCTGTCCTACAGAGTGAGTGAGTGGAGTTTGTGTGATCTCCCCCTGTCCTACAGAGTGAGTGAGTGGAGTTTGTGTGATCTCCCCCTGTCCTACAGAGTGAGTGGAGTTTGTGTGATCTCCCCCTGTCCTACAGAGTGAGTGGAGTTTGTGTGATCTCCCCCTGTCCTACAGACTGAGTGAGTGGAGTTTGTGTGATCTCCCCCTGTCCTACAGAGTGAGTGGAGTTTGTGTGATCTCCCCCTGTCCTACAGAGTGAGTGGAGTTTGTGTGATCTCCCCCTGTCCTACAGAGTGAGTGGAGTTTGTATGATCTCCCCCTGTCCTACAGAGTGAGTGAGTGGAGTTTGTGTGATCTCCCCCTGTCCTACAGAGTGAGTGGAGTTTGTGTGATCTCCCCCTGTCCTACAGAGTGAGTGGAGTTTGTGTGATCTCCCCCTGTCCTACAGAGTGAGTGGAGTTTGTGTGATCTCCCCCTGTCCTACAGAGTGATTGTGAGTGAGTGGAGTGTGTGTGATCTCCCCCTGTTCTACACAGTGATTGTGAGTGAGTGGAGTTTGTATGATCTCCCCCTGTCCTACAGAGTGAGTGAGTGGAGTTTGTGTGATCTCCCCCTGTCCTACAGAGTGAGTGAGTGGAGTTTGTGTGATCTCCCCCTGTCCTACAGAGTGAGTGAGTGGAGTTTGTGTGATCTCCCCCTGTCCTACAGAGTGAGTGAGTGGAGTTTGTATGATCTCCCCCTGTCCTACAGAGTGAGTGAGTGGAGTTTGTGTGATCTCCCCCTGTCCTACAGAGTGAGTGAGTGGAGTTTGTATGATCTCCCCCTGTCCTACAGAGTGAGTGGAGTTTGTGTGATCTCCCCCTGTCCTACAGAGTGAGTGAGTGGAGTTTGTGTGATCTCCCCCTGTTCTACAGAGTGAGTGGAGTTTGTGTGATCTCCCCCTGTCCTACAGAGTGAGTGAGTGGAGTTTGTATGATCTCCCCCTGTCCTACAGAGTGAGTGAGTGGAGTTTGTGTGATCTCCCCCTGTTCTACAGAGTGAGTGGAGTTTGTGTGATCTCCCCCTGTCCTACAGAGTGAGTGAGTGGAGTTTGTGTGATCTCCCCCTGTCCTACAGAGTGAGTGGAGTTTGTGTGATCTCCCCCTGTCCTACAGAGTGAGTGGAGTTTGTATGATCTCCCCCTGTCCTACAGAGTGAGTGGAGTTTGTGTGATCTCCCCCTGTCCTACAGAGTGAGTGGAGTTTGTGTGATCTCCCCCTGTCCTACAGAGTGAGTGAGTGGAGTTTGTGTGATCTCCCCCTGTCCTACAGAGTGAGTGGAGTTTGTGTGATCTCCCCCTGTCCTACAGAGTGAGTGGAGTTTGTATGATCTCCCCCTGTTCTACAGAGTGAGTGGAGTTTGTATGATCTCCCCCTGTCCTACAGAGTGAGTGAGTGGAGTTTGTGTGATCTCCCCCTGTTCTACACAGTGATTGTGAGTGAGTGGAGTGTGTGTGATCTCCCCCTGTTCTACACAGTGAGTGAGTGGAGTTTGTATGATCTCCCCCTGTCCTCCACAGTGATTGTGAGTGAGTGGAGTTTGTGTGATCTCCCCCTGTCCTACACAGTGATTGTGAGTGAGTTTGTATGATCTCCCCCTGCCCTACACCGTGATTGTGAGTGAGTGGAGTTTGTGTGATCTCCCCCTGTCCTACAGAGTGAGTGAGTGGAGTGTGTATGATCTCCCCCTGTTCTACAGAGTGAGTGAGTGGAGTTTGTGTGATCTCCCCCTGTCCTACAGAGTGAGTGAGTGGAGTTTGTGTGATCTCCCCCTGTCCTACAGAGTGAGTGAGTGGAGTTTGTGTGATCTCCCCCTGTCCTACAGAGTGAGTGGAGTTTGTGTGATCTCCCCCTGTCCTACACAGTGAGTGAGTGGAGTTTGTATGATCTCCCCCTGTTCTACAGAGTGAGTGAGTGGAGTTTGTGTGATCTCCCCCTGTCCTACAGAGTGAGTGAGTGGAGTTTGTATGATCTCCCCCTGTCCTACAGAGTGAGTGGAGTTTGTGTGATCTCCCCCTGTCCTACAGAGTGAGTGAGTGGAGTTTGTATGATCTCCCCCTGTTCTACAGAGTGAGTGAGTGGAGTTTGTGTGATCTCCCCCTGTCCTACAGAGTGAGTGGAGTTTGTGTGATCTCCCCCTGTCCTACAGAGTGAGTGAGTGGAGTTTGTATGATCTCCCCCTGTTCTACAGAGTGAGTGAGTGGAGTTTGTGTGATCTCCCCATGTTTTACAGAGTGAGTGGAGTTTGTGTGATCTCCCCCTGTTCTACAGAGTGAGTGAGTGGAGTTTGTATGATCTCCCCCTGTTCTACAGAGTGAGTGAGTGGAGTTTGTATGATCTCCCCCTGTTCTACAGAGTGAGTGAGTGGAGTTTGTATGATCTCCCCCTGTTCTACAGAGTGAGTGAGTGGAGTTTGTGTGATCTCCCCCTGTCCTACAGAGTGAGTGAGTGGAGTTTGTGTGATCTCCCCCTGTCCTACAGAGTGAGTGAGTGGAGTTTGTATGATCTCCCCCTGTCCTACAGAGTGAGTGAGTGGAGTTTGTGTGATCTCCCCCTGTTCTACAGAGTGAGTGGAGTTTGTGTGATCTCCCCCTGTTCTACAGAGTGAGTGGAGTTTGTGTGATCTCCCCCTGTCCTACAGAGTGAGTGGAGTTTGTATGATCTCCCCCTGTCCTACAGAGTGAGTGGAGTTTGTGTGATCTCCCCCTGTTCTACAGAGTGAGTGGAGTTTGTGTGATCTCCCCCTGTCCTACAGAGTGAGTGAGTGGAGTTTGTGTGATCTCCCCCTGTCCTACAGAGTGAGTGAGTGGAGTTTGTGTGATCTCCCCCTGTTCTACAGAGTGAGTGAGTGGAGTTTGTGTGATCTCCCCCTGTCCTACAGAGTGAGTGGAGTTTGTATGATCTCCCCCTGTCCTACAGAGTGAGTGGAGTTTGTGTGATCTCCCCCTGTCCTACAGAGTGAGTGAGTGGAGTTTGTGTGATCTCCCCCTGTTCTACAGAGTGAGTGGAGTTTGTATGATCTCCCCCTGTCCTACAGAGTGAGTGAGTGGAGTTTGTGTGATCTCCCCCTGTCCTACAGAGTGAGTGGAGTTTGTGTGATCTCCCCCTGTCCTACAGAGTGAGTGGAGTTTGTGTGATCTCCCCCTGTCCTACAGACTGAGTGAGTGGAGTTTGTGTGATCTCCCCCTGTCCTACAGAGTGAGTGGAGTTTGTGTGATCTCCCCCTGTCCTACAGAGTGAGTGGAGTTTGTGTGATCTCCCCCTGTCCTACAGAGTGAGTGGAGTTTGTATGATCTCCCCCTGTCCTACAGAGTGAGTGAGTGGAGTTTGTGTGATCTCCCCCTGTCCTACAGAGTGAGTGGAGTTTGTGTGATCTCCCCCTGTCCTACAGAGTGAGTGGAGTTTGTGTGATCTCCCCCTGTCCTACAGAGTGAGTGGAGTTTGTGTGATCTCCCCCTGTCCTACAGAGTGATTGTGAGTGAGTGGAGTGTGTGTGATCTCCCCCTGTTCTACACAGTGATTGTGAGTGAGTGGAGTTTGTATGATCTCCCCCTGTCCTACAGAGTGAGTGAGTGGAGTTTGTGTGATCTCCCCCTGTCCTACAGAGTGAGTGAGTGGAGTTTGTGTGATCTCCCCCTGTCCTACAGAGTGAGTGAGTGGAGTTTGTGTGATCTCCCCCTGTCCTACAGAGTGAGTGAGTGGAGTTTGTATGATCTCCCCCTGTCCTACAGAGTGAGTGAGTGGAGTTTGTGTGATCTCCCCCTGTCCTACAGAGTGAGTGAGTGGAGTTTGTATGATCTCCCCCTGTCCTACAGAGTGAGTGGAGTTTGTGTGATCTCCCCCTGTCCTACAGAGTGAGTGAGTGGAGTTTGTGTGATCTCCCCCTGTTCTACAGAGTGAGTGGAGTTTGTGTGATCTCCCCCTGTCCTACAGAGTGAGTGAGTGGAGTTTGTATGATCTCCCCCTGTCCTACAGAGTGAGTGAGTGGAGTTTGTGTGATCTCCCCCTGTTCTACAGAGTGAGTGGAGTTTGTGTGATCTCCCCCTGTCCTACAGAGTGAGTGGAGTTTGTGTGATCTCCCCCTGTCCTACAGAGTGAGTGAGTGGAGTTTGTGTGATCTCCCCCTGTCCTACAGAGTGAGTGGAGTTTGTGTGATCTCCCCCTGTCCTACAGAGTGAGTGGAGTTTGTATGATCTCCCCCTGTTCTACAGAGTGAGTGGAGTTTGTATGATCTCCCCCTGTCCTACAGAGTGAGTGAGTGGAGTTTGTGTGATCTCCCCCTGTTCTACACAGTGATTGTGAGTGAGTGGAGTGTGTGTGATCTCCCCCTGTTCTACACAGTGAGTGAGTGGAGTTTGTATGATCTCCCCCTGTCCTCCACAGTGATTGTGAGTGAGTGGAGTTTGTGTGATCTCCCCCTGTCCTACACAGTGATTGTGAGTGAGTTTGTATGATCTCCCCCTGCCCTACACCGTGATTGTGAGTGAGTGGAGTTTGTGTGATCTCCCCCTGTCCTACAGAGTGAGTGAGTGGAGTGTGTATGATCTCCCCCTGTTCTACAGAGTGAGTGAGTGGAGTTTGTGTGATCTCCCCCTGTCCTACAGAGTGAGTGAGTGGAGTTTGTGTGATCTCCCCCTGTCCTACAGAGTGAGTGAGTGGAGTTTGTGTGATCTCCCCCTGTCCTACAGAGTGAGTGGAGTTTGTGTGATCTCCCCCTGTCCTACACAGTGAGTGAGTGGAGTTTGTATGATCTCCCCCTGTCCTACAGAGTGAGTGAGTGGAGTTTGTGTGATCTCCCCCTGTCCTACAGAGTGAGTGAGTGGCGTTTGTGTGATCTCCCCCTGTCCTACAGAGTGAGTGAGTGGAGTTTATGTGATCTCCCCCTGTCCTACAGAGTGAGTGAGTGGAGTTTGTATGATCTCCCCCTGTCCTACAGAGTGAGTGAGTGGAGTTTGTGTGATCTCCCCCTGTCCTACAGAGTGAGTGAGTGGAGTTTGTATGATCTCCCCCTGTCCTACAGAGTGAGTGAGTGGAGTTTGTGTGATCTCCCCCTGTCCTACACAGTGAGTGAGTGGAGTGTGTGTGATCTCCCCCTGTTCTACACAGTGAGTGAGTGGAGTGTGTGTGATCTCCCCCTGCCCTACACAGTGACTGTGAGTGGAGTTTGTATGATCTCCCCCTGCCCTACACAGTGACTGTGAGTGGAGTTTGTATGATCTCCCCCTGTCCTACACAGTGACTGTGAGTGGAGTGTGTGTGATCTCCCCCTGCCCTCCACAGTGATTGCGAGCGAGACCCTTGGCCCCCACATGACCCCCTCCACTCAGCGCGCTTGTCCCCGCAGGTGCGGCCTGCGTCACGTCCCTCACCCCCCGCCGTCATGGCCGGCCTCGTCTCGCGCACGCTGGCCCTGCTCTCCCGCCCGCTGTCTCTCCTCGCCTCCACCGGAGCCTTCACCGGGGCCTCCGCTGGGGCCTCCGCTGGGGCCTTCACCGTGGCCCCCACTCCCCGCCTGCCCCCGTGTTGGGCGGCCCCGTGGGGCCCTCTGGCGGCTCAGCGGAGGGCCTACGGCACGGGGCCCTCACCGCCGGGGCACGGGACGGCCGTGGTGGCGGCGGAGCAGGAGGAGGGGGAGGAGGAGGCGGAGGGGGAGGAGGGGGAGGAGGAGGTCTCAGGTGCGTGACGGTGATGTCCCGGTTTCGTCGAGATCTGTGCCGGGTCTTGTGCGTCACCGCCGCCCCCCCCCCCCCCACGTGTGTCAGAGAGACACCTTGCGGGGTATACTCGACGTGGAGTGCCGGGACCCCCCCCCCCCCCCACAGGCGTGCGTCGCCGTGACGACGAGGGCACGCTGGAGGTGCGGTGGCGTGGGGGTGCGAGGCGCCGCTACCCCTACGTCTGGCTGAGGGACAACTGCCTGTGCCCCGGCTGCTTCTTGCCGTCGGCACAGGCACGGAGGTCGCTCATGGCACAGCTGGACCCCGGCACCGGCGTGGCGGAGGTGGCGGTCACCAGCTCCGGCCAGGTGAGGGACGTGTGGTGCTGTCTCCTCTGTGTGGTGAGTCTCTGTGTGGTGGTGAGTCTGTGTGGTGGTGAGTCTGTGTGGTGGTGAGTCTGTGGGTGTCTGTGTGGTGAGTCTGTGAGTGTGGTGTGGTGAGCGTGGTGTGGTGAGTGTGGTGTGGTGAGTATGTGGGTCTCTGTGTGGTGAGCGTGGTGTGGTGTGGTGAGTCTGTGGGTGTAGTGAGCGTGGTGTGGTGAGTATGTGGGTCTCTGTGTGGTGAGCGTGGTGTGGTGTGCTCACCGCCAGGGGGTGAGCGTGCTGTGGTGAGCGTGGTGAGCGTGCTGTGGTGAGTGTGGTGAGCGTGGTGAGCATGCTGTGGTGAGCGTGGTGTGGTGAGTGTGGTGTGGTGAGTATTGGGTCTCTGTGTGGTGAGCGTGGTGTGGTGTGGTGAGTCTGTGGGTGTGGTGAGCGTGGTGTGGTGTGCTCACCGCCAGGGGGTGAGCGTGCTGTGGTGAGCGTGGTGTGGTGAGTCTGTGGGTGTGGTGAGCGTGGTGTGGTGTGGTGAGTCTGTGGGTGTGGTGAGCGTGGTGTGGTGAGTATTGGGTCTCTGTGTGGTGAGCGTGGTGTGGTGTGGTGAGTCTGTGGGTGTGGTGAGTGTGGTGTGGTGAGCGTGGTGAGTCTGTGGGTGTGGTGTGGTGAGCGTGGTGTGGTGAGTCTGTGGGTGTGGTGAGCGTGGTGTGGTGTGCTCACCGCCAGGGGGTGAGCGTGCTGTGGTGAGCGTGGTGTGGTGAGTCTGTGGGTGTGGTGAGCGTGGTGTGGTGTGGTGAGTCTGTGGGTGTGGTGAGCGTGCTGTGGTGTGCTCACCGCCAGGGGGTGAGCGTGCTGTGGTGAGCGTGGTGAGCGTGGTGTGGTGTGCTCACCGCCAGGGGGTGAGCGTGCTGTGGTGAGCGTGGTGTGGTGTGGTGAGTCTGTGGGTGTGGTGAGCGTGCTGTGGTGAGCGTGCTGTGGTGTGCTCACCGCCAGGGGGTGAGCGTGCTGTGGTGAGCGTGGTGTGGTGTGGTGAGTCTGTGGGTGTGGTGAGCGTGCTGTGGTGAGCGTGCTGTGGTGTGCTCACCGCCAGGGGGTGAGCGTGCTGTGGTGAGCGTGGTGTGGTGTGGTGAGTCTGTGGGTGTGGTGAGCGTGCTGTGGTGAGCGTGCTGTGGTGTGCTCACCGCCAGGGGGTGAGCGTGCTGTGGTGAGCGTGGTGTGGTGTGGTGAGTCTGTGGGTGTGGTGAGCGTGCTGTGGTGAGCGTGCTGTGGTGTGCTCACCGCCAGGGGGTGAGCGTGCTGTGGTGAGCGTGGTGTGGTGTGGTGAGTCTGTGGGTGTGGTGAGCGTGCTGTGGTGTGCTCACCGCCAGGGGGTGAGCGTGCTGTGGTGAGCGTGGTGTGGTGTGGTGAGTCTGTGGGTGTGGTGAGCGTGCTGTGGTGTGCTCACCGCCAGGGGGTGAGCGTGCTGTGGCCGGACGGCCACCGGAGTGACTTCTCAGGCCGCTGGCTGGCCGCTCGCTGCTTCTCGGCCGCTTCGCGTGCCGCTACCCAAGAGGCCATCTTCATGGAAGGTGACGCGGGGGTCACGTGGGGTCACGGGGGGGGTGACGTGGGGTCACGAGGGGGGTGACGTGGGGTCACGTGGGGTGACGTGGGGGTCACGTGGGGGGTGACGTGGGATCACGTGGGGTGACGTGGGGGTCACGTGGGGGGTCACGTGGGGTCACGGGGGGGGTGACGTGGGGGGTGACGTGGGGGGTGACGTGGGGTCACGTGGGGAGTGACGTGGGGGTGACGTGGGGTCACGTGGGGGGTCACGTGGGGGGTGACGTGTGTGTGTGGTGTATGTGTGTGCGTGCGTGTGCGTGCGTGCGTGTGCGTGTGCGTGCGTGTGGGTGCGTGTGCGTGCGTGTGCGTGTGCGTGCGTGTGGGTGCGTGTGGTGTATGTGTGTGTGTGGTGTATGTGTGTGCGTGTGCGTGCGCGTGCGCGTGCGTGTGTGCGCGTGTGTTTTGTTGACGTTGTAACATTTTGACCCCCGCACTGCACATCTGCCCTAAAATATCATCACAGCTCTTCACATTCCTGCCCCTCCTCCTCCTCCTGCCGTGCACAGAGCGCGAGCTGTGGGGCTGTGAGATGTCCGCTCGCCTGCCGGCGTTCCCCTTCGAGGCGGTGCTGAGCGACGGTGCCGCGAGCCTCGCCTGGCTCACGTCGCTGCGGCGACACGGCCTGGCGCTGCTCCACGGGGCGCCAGCTCGGCGCGGGCAGATAGAGCGGCTCGCTAACAGCGTCGGCTTCCTGCGGCTCACCTTCTACGGGTGGGTGGGTGAGTGGGTGAGTGGGTGAGTGGGTGGGTGAGTGGGTGAGTGGTGGAGTGGGCGGGTGGGTGGGTGAGTGGGTGAGTGAGTGGGTGGGTGAGTGGGTGGGTGAGTGGGTGGGTGGGTGGGTGAGTGGGTGGGTGGGTGGGTGGGTGAGTGGGTGAGTGAGTGGGTGGGTGAGTGGGTGGGTGAGTGAGTGGGTGAGTGAGTGAGTGGGTGGGTGGGTGGGTGGGTGGGTGGGTGAGTGAGTGGGTGGGTGGGTGGGTGGGGGAGTGAGTGGGTGGGTGGGTGGGGGAGTGGGTGGGTGGGTGAGTGGGTGGGTGAGTGGTGGAGTGGGCGGGTGGGTGAGTGAGCGGGTGGGTGAGTGGGTGAGGGAGTGGGTGGGTGAGTGGGTGGGTGAGTGGGTGGGTGGGTGGGTGGGTGGGTGAGTGGGTGGGTGGGTGAGTGAGTGGGTGAGTGAGTGAGTGAGTGGGTGAGTGAGTGGGTGGGTGGGTGGGTGAGTGAGTGGGTGGGTGGGTGGGGGAGTGAGTGGGTGGGTGGGTGGGTGGGGGAGTGGGTGGGTGGGTGGGTGGGTGAGTGGGTGGGTGAGTGGGTGGGTGGGTGGGTGGGTGGGTGGGTGAGTGAGTGGGTGGGTGGGTGGGGGAGTGAGTGGGTGAGTGAGTGGGTGGGTGGGTGGGTGGGTGAGTGGGTGGGTGGGTGAGTGGGTGGGTGGGTGGGTGAGTGAGTGGGTGGGTGGGGGAGTGAGTGGGTGGGTGAGTGAGTGGGTGAGTGGGTGGGTGGGTGAGTGGGTGGGTGGGTGAGTGAGTGAGTGAGTGGGTGGGTGGGTGAGTGGGTGAGTGGGTGGGTGGGTGGGTGAGTGGGTGGGTGGGTGGGTGGGTGAGTGGGTGGGTGGGTGGGTGAGTGAGTGGGTGGGTGGGGGAGTGAGTGGGTGGGTGGGTGGGGGAGTGGGTGGGTGGGTGGGTGAGTGGGTGAGTGGGTGAGTGGGTGGGTGAGTGGGTGGGTGGGTGAGTGGGTGGGTGGGTGGGTGAGTGGGTGGGTGGGTGGGTGAGTGGGTGAGTGAGTGAGTGGGTGGGTCAGTGAGTGGATGAGTTAGTTTGTTTATATCCATGTATCTCCCTGTTTCCGCGTGTCTCCGCGTGTCTCCATGTCTCTGTCTTCGCGTGTCTCCATGTCTCTGTCTCTGTGTGTCTCCACGTGTCTCCATATGTCTGTCTCCGCGTGTCTCCATGTCTCTGTGTGTCTCCGCGTGTCTCCGCCTGTCTCTGCCTGTCTCCATGTCTCTGTCTCCGCCTGTCTCCGCCGGTCTCCATGTCTCTGTCTCTGTGTGTCTCCGCCTGTCTCCGCGTGTCTCCATGTCTCTGTGTGTCTCCGCGTGTCTCCGCCTGTCTCTGCCTGTCTCCATGTCTCTGTCTCCGCCTGTCTCCGCCGGTCTCCATGTCTCTGTCTCTGTGTGTCTCCGCCTGTCTCCGCGTGTCTCCATGTCTCTGTGTGTCTCCGCGTGTGTCCGTAGCAACGTGTGGGAGGTGCGGGACAAGTCCGATGCGAACAACGTCGCTTACACAGCGGGACCACTGGCCCCGCACACCGACTACCCAGCGCTCACTCACCCCCCCGGGGTACTCACCACTCACTCACCACCTCACTCACCACCACCACATTCACTCACCACCATACTCACTCACCACTGTACTCACTCAGCCACTCACTCACTCACCCACTCACTCACCACACTCACCACCACACTCACCACTCACTCACCACACTCACCATCACACTCACCACCACCACACTCACTCACTCACCCACTCACTCACCACACTCACCACCACCACACTCACTCACTCACTCAGCCACTCACTCACCCACTCACCACCACACTCACCACCACACTCACCACCACCACACTCACCACCACCACACTCACCACTCACTCACCACACTCACCATCACACTCACCACCACCACACTCACTCACTCACCCACTCACTCACCACACTCACCACCACCACACTCACTCACTCACTCAGCCACTCACTCACCCACTCACCACCACACTCACCACCACACTCACCACCACCACACTCACCACACTCACCACCACCACACTCACTCACTCACTCAGCCACTCACTCACCCACTCACCACCACACTCACCACCACACTCACCACCACCACACTCACCACCACCACACTCACTCACTCACTCACCCACTCACTCACCACACTCACCATCACACTCACCACCACCACACTCACTCACTCACCCACTCACTCACCACACTCACCACCACACTCACCACCACCACACTCACCACCACCACCACATTCACTCACCACCATACTCACTCAGCCACTAACTCACTCAGCCACTCACTCAGCCACTCACTCACCCACTCACCACCACACTCACCATCACACTCACCACCACCACCACCACCACCACATTCACTCACCACCATACTCACTCAGCCACTAACTCACTCAGCCACTCACTCACTCACTCACCACACTCACTCAGCCACTCACTCACCCACTCACCACCACACTCACCATCACACTCACCACCACCACCACACTCACTCACTCACTCAGCCACTCACTCACCCACTCACCACCACACTCACCATCACACTCACCACCACCACCACCACATTCACTCACCACCATACTCACTCAGCCACTAACTCACTCAGCCACTCACTCACTCACCACTCACTCACTCACTCACCACTCACTCACCCACTCACCACCACACTCACCATCACACTCACCACCACCACCACCACACTCACTCACCACCATACTCACTCGCCACCACACTCACCACACTCACCACACTCACATACTCAATCACTCACTCACCCACTCACCCACTCACTCACTCACCACCACATTCACCCACTCACTCACCCACCCACCCACCCACTTACCCACCAACCCACCCACCCAGGTGCCACGGGTCAGTCGACCCGTGGCACCTGCTGGGTCTGCCCCGTGACCTCCTGCCAGCGGGCGTTCGACACTTCACGTGGTAGCCTCAAGGTGCACATGGCCTGGCACAAGCGTCGTGGTGACGTCACCGCCACTTAGTGGCGAATGGCGGTTGTTGTGTGCGCGCATGCGCGTGTGTGTGTGTGCGTGTGTGTGTGTGTACACGTGTGTGTGTGCGTGTGTGTGTGTACATGTGTGTGTGTCTGCGTGTGTGTGTGTGTGTGTGTGCGCGTGTGTGTGTGTGTGTACACGTGTGTGTGCGTGTGTGTGTGTACACGTGTGTGTGTCTGCGTGTGTGTGTGTGTGTGTGCGTGCGAGTGTGCGTGTGTGTGTGTGTGTGCGTGTGTGTGTGTGCGCGTGTGTGTGTGTACACGTGTGTGTGTCTGCGTGTGTCTGCGTGTGTGTGCGTGTGTGCGTGCGAGCGTGCGTGTGTACACGTGTGCGTGCGTGTGTACACGTGTGTGCGTGTGTGTGCGTGTGTGTGTGTGCGTGTGTGTGCGTGTGTGTGCGTGTGTGTGTGTGCGTGTGTGCGTGTGTGTGCGTGCGTGTGTACACGTGTGCGTGCGTGTGTGCGTGTGTGCGCGTGTGCGTGCGTGCAGGTGCAGTTCCTGCACTGCGTGCGCCAGGCGGTGCGTGGCGGTGCCTCGCAGCTGGTGGACGGCTTCGCGGTGTGTGAGCAGCTCCGCCGGGAGCAGCCCGAGGCGTTTCGCCTGCTCGCCAGCACGCCGCTCAACTACGTCGACGTGGGCACAGACCTCTGTGACTTCCACGTGCACTCTCGCAACCCCGTCATACAGTACGCACGCAGCACACACACAGCACACACACCGTACACACAGTACACACACACAGTACACACACACAGTACACACACAGCACACACACCGTACACACACAGCCTACACAGCACACACACACAGCACACACACACAGCACACACACACAGTACACACACAGTACACACACACAGTACACACACACAGTACACACACACAGTACACACACACAGCACACACACACAGTACACACACACACACAGCACACACACACAGCACACACACCGTACACACACAGCCTACACAGCACACATACACAGTACACACACAGCACACACACACAGCACACACACACAGTACACACACACAGTACACACACAGCACACACACAGTACACACACCGTACACACACACAGTACACACACACAGTACACACACAGCACACACACAGTACACACACAGCACACACACACAGTACACACACACAGTACACACACACAGTATACACACACAGTACACACACACAGTACACACACAGCACACACACACAGTACACACACCGTACACACACACAGTACACACACAGCACACACACACAGCACACACACCGTACACACACAGCCTACACAGCACACATACACAGTACACACACAGCACACACACACAGCACACACACACAGTACACACACACAGTACACACACAGCACACACACACAGCACACACACCGTACACACACAGCCTACACAGCACACATACACAGTACACACACAGCACACACACACAGCACACACACACAGTACACACACAGTACACACACACAGTACACACACAGCACACACACAGCCTACACAGCACACATACACAGTACACACACAGCACACACACACAGCACACACACACAGCACACACACACACACAGTACACACACACAGTATACACACACAGTACACACACACAGTACACACACAGTAGACACAGTACACACACAGTACACACACACACAGTACACACACACATTGGGTGTGTGTTGTGTGCGTGCGCTGTTGTGTTGTGCGCGTTGCCGTGCATATGTGTTGCGTGTGCGTTGCGTGCGCGTGGCTGCTTCCGCTGCGTGTTGTCGTTGCGTGTGCTTAGCGTGTGCGTTGCGTGTGCGTTGCGTGTGATTAGCGTGTGCGTTGCGTGTGCTTTGCGTGTGCTTAGCGTGTGCGTTGCGTGTGCTTAGCGTGTGCGTTGCGTGTGCTTAGCGTGTGCGTTGCGTGTGCTTAGCGTGTGCGTTGCGTGTGCGTGCCCAGGCTGGATGAGCAGGGCCGCGTGCAGCGCATCAACTTGAACCACGCGACGCGAGATTCGGTGCTCGACGTCCCGCTCAGGGCCGTGCGGCCGCTCTACGCCGCACTCAGCCGCTTCTCGGCACTCACCGAGTCTCCACGCAACCAGATCACCTTCACCCTGCGTCCCGGTGAGCCTCACCACTCACTCACCGCGTCACTCACTCACCGCACCACTCACTCACCGCGTCACTCACTCACTGCGTCACTCACTCACCGCGCCACTCACTCACCGCGCCACTCACTCACCGCGCCACTCACTCACCGCGTCACTCACTCACCGCGTCACTCACTCACCGCGTCACTCACTCACCGCGTCACTCACTCACCGCGTCACTCACTCACCGCGTCACTCACTCACCGCATCACTCACTCACCTCATCACTCACTCACCGCACCACTCACTCACCGCGTCACTCACTCACCGCATCACTCACTCACCTCATCGCTCACTCACCTCATCACTCACTCACCGCGTCACTCACTCACCGCGTCACTCACTCACCTCATCACTCACTCACCTCATCACTCACTCACCGCATCACTCACTCACCGCGTCACTCACTCACCGCATCACTCACTCACCGCGTCACTCACTCACCGCGTCACTCACTCACCTCATCACTCACTCACCTCATCGCTCACTCACCTCATCACTCACTCACCGCGTCACTCACTCACCGCACCACTCACTCACCGCGTCACTCACTCACCTCATCACTCACTCACCTCATCGCTCACTCACCTCATCACTCACTCACCGCGTCACTCACTCACCGCGTCACTCACTCACCTCATCACTCACTCACCTCATCACTCACTCACCGCGTCACTCACTCACCGCGTCACTCACTCACCTCATCACTCACTCACCTCATCACTCACTCACCGCATCACTCACTCACCGCGTCACTCACTCACCGCGTCACTCACTCACCGCGTCACTCACTCACCGCATCACTCACTCACCTCATCACTCACTCACCGCACCACTCACTCACCGCGTCACTCACTCACCGCATCACTCACTCACCTCATCGCTCACTCACCTCATCACTCACTCACCGCGTCACTCACTCACCGCGTCACTCACTCACCTCATCACTCACTCACCTCATCACTCACTCACCGCATCACTCACTCACCGCACCACTCACTCACCGCGTCACTCACTCACCTCATCACTCACTCACCGCATCACTCACTCACCGCGTCACTCACTCACCTCATCACTCACTCACCTCATCACTCACTCACCGCATCACTCACTCACCGCGTCACTCACTCACCGCGTCACTCACTCACCGCTTCACTCACTCACCGCGTCACTCACTCACCGCTTCACTCACCGCGTCACTCACTCACCGCATCACTCACTCACCGCATCACTCACTCACCGCATCACTCACTCACCGCATCACTCACTCACCGCGTCACTCACTCACCGCTTCACTCACCGCGTCACTCACTCACCGCGTCACTCACTCACCGCATCACTCACTCACCGCATCACTCACTCACCGCATCACTCACTCACCGCATCACTCACTCACCGCGTCACTCACTCACCGCTTCACTCACCGCGTCACTCACTCACCGCGTCACTCACTCACCTCATCACTCACTCACCGCGTCACTCACTCACCGCTTCACTCACCGCATCACTCACTCACCGCATCACTCACTCACCGCTTCACTCACCGCGTCACTCACTCACCGCATCACTCACTCACCGCACCACTCACTCACCGCGTCACTCACTCACCGCATCACTCACTCACCGCGTCACTCACTCACCGCGTCACTCACTCACCGCATCACTCACTCACCGCGTCACTCACTCACCTCATCACTCACTCACCGCATCACTCACTCACCGCGTCACTCACTCACCTCATCACTCACTCACCGCTTCACTCACCGCGTCACTCACTCACCGCATCACTCACTCACCTCATCACTCACTCACCGCATCACTCACTCACCGCTTCACTCACCGCGTCACTCACCCACCGCATCACTCTCCCACCGCATCACTCACCCACCGCATCACTCACTCACCGCATCACTCTCCCACCTCATCACTCACTCACCGCATCACTCTCCCACCTCATCACTCACTCACCGCATCACTCTCCCACCTCATCACTCACTCACCGCATCACTCACCCACCGCATCACTCTCCCACCGCATCACTCACCCACCGCATCACTCACTCACCGCATCACTCTCCCACCTCATCACTCACTCACCGCATCACTCACTCACCTCATCACTCACTCACCGCATCACTCACCCACCGCATCACTCTCCCACCGCATCACTCACCCACCGCATCACTCACTCACCGCATCACTCACCCACCGCATCACTCACTCACCGCATCACTCTCCCACCTCATCACTCACTCACCGCATCACTCTCCCACCTCATCACTCACTCACCTCATCACTCACTCACCGCATCACTCACCCACCGCATCACTCACTCACCTCATCACTCACTCACCTCATCACTCACTCACCTCATCACTCACTCACCGCATCACTCTCCCACCTCATCACTCACTCACCTCATCACTCACTCACCGCATCACTCTCCCACCTCATCACTCACTCACCGCATCACTCACCCACCGCATCACTCACTCACCGCATCACTCACCCACCGCATCACTCACTCACCGCATCACTCACTCACCGCATCACTCACTCACCTCATCACTCACTCACCGCATCACTCTCCCACCTCATCACTCACTCACCGCATCACTCACTCACCGCGTCACTCACTCACCGCGTCACTCACTCACCGCATCACTCACCCACCGCATCACTCACTCACCGCATCACTCACCCACCGCATCACTCACTCACCTCATCACTCAATCACCTCATCACTCACTCACCTCATCACTCAATCACCTCATCACTCACTCACCGCATCACTCACTCACCTCATCACTCACTCACCGCATCACTCACCCACCGCATCACTCACTCACCGCATCACTCACCCACCGCATCACTCACTCACCTCATCACTCAATCACCTCATCACTCACCCACCGCGTCACTCACTCACCGCATCACTCACTCACCTCATCACTCACTCACCGCGTCACTCACTCACCGCATCACTCACTCACCGCATCACTCACTCACCTCATCACTCACTCACCGCGTCACTCACTCACCGCGTCACTCACTCACCGCATCACTCACTCACCGCATCACTCACTCACCGCGTCACTCACTCACCGCGTCACTCACTCACCGCGTCACTCACTCACCTCATCACTCACTCACCGCATCACTCACTCACCTCATCACTCACTCACCGCATCACTCACTCACCGCGTCACTCACCCACCGCATCACTCACTCACCTCATCACTCACCCACCGCATCACTCACTCACCGCGTCACTCACTCACCGCGTCACTCACTCACCGCATCACTCACCCACCGCATCACTCACTCACCGCATCACTCACTCACCTCGTCACTCACTCACCGCGTCACTCACTCACCGCGTCACTCACTCACCGCATCACTCACTCACCGCATCACTCACTCACCTCATCACTCACCCACCGCATCACTCACTCACCGCGTCACTCACTCACCGCGTCACTCACTCACCGCATCACTCACTCACCGCATCACTCACTCACCGCATCACTCACTCACCGCATCACTCACTCACCGCTTCACTCACTCACCGCGTCACTCACTCACCGCGTCACTCACTCACCGCGTCACTCACCCACCGCATCACTCACTCACCGCATCACTCACTCACCGAGCCTCTCACTCACCGCGTCACTCACTCACCGCATCACTCACCCACCGCATCACTCACTCACCGCTTCACTCACTCACCGCATCACTCACTCACCGAGCCTCTCACTCACCGCGTCACTCACTCACCGCATCACTCACCCACCGCATCACTCACTCACCGCTTCACTCACTCACCGCATCACTCACTCACCGCATCACTCACTCACCGAGCCTCTCACTCACCGCGTCACTCACTCACCGCATCACTCACCCACCGCATCACTCACTCACCGAGCCTCTCACTCACCGCGTCACTCACTCACCGCATCACTCACCCACCGCATCACTCACTCACCGCATCACTCACTCACCGCATCACTCACTCACCGAGCCTCTCACTCACCGCGTCACTCACTCACCGCTTCACTCACTCACCGCATCACTCACTCACCGAGCCTCTCACTCACCGCGTCACTCACTCACCGCATCACTCACCCACCGCATCACTCACCCACCGCGTCACTCACTCACCGCGTCACTCACTCACCGCATCACTCACTCACCGAGCCTCTCACTCACCGAGTCTCGCCTCTCACTCACCGTGTCTCACCGCGCCTCACCGCGTCTCACCGCGTCTCTCCCCCCTGTCTCTCGCCAGGGGACGTCATCACCTTTGACAACTGGCGGCTGCTGCACGGCCGTGCCGACTACGTGGACCTCCGCTCCGAGCAGGAGGCCGGCGCCGGCAACACCGACGGCACCGGCAACACCGGCAACACCGGCGACTCTGGTGACGCCGGCAACACCGGCGACTCCGGCAACACCGGCGACACCGGCGACTCCGGTGACACCGGCAGGCTGCTGGAGGGCTGCTACCTCGACTGGGAGGTGGTGCTGTCCAGGCTGCGGCTGCTGCGTGCCGGCCTGGAGAAGGAGACGCGCCGATCGGCGAGCGCCGGGCGACTTCCGTCGGAGGGGGGTCCTGCCGGCACGCTGGGTTAAGGCGGCGGCGATGCGGTGATGCGGTGGTGTGGTGCGGTGAGGCTTGGATGGGGTGGTGGTGCGGTGATGTGGTGATGTGGTGCGGTGAGGCTTGGATGGTGCGGTGATGCTTTGATGTGATGATGGTAGTGACGATGATGATGATGGTGGGTGGTGATGATGGTGATGATGGTGACGACGATGCTGATGGTGGTGGCGGTGATGATGATGGTGATGATGGTGGCGACGACGACGGTGATGGTGATGATGATGATGATGATGGTGGTGACGATGATGATGGTGATGGTGGTGGCGACGACGCTGATGATGATGGTGATGACGGTGGTGATGATGGTGGTGATGATGATGGTGATGATGGTGGCGACGACGGTGATGGTGGTGGCGGTGCGATGGTCTAACCCACACACGACAGAGGGCAGCACTTGCCCACCCGCCCTGCTGTGGTTAGACGTGAAACTCGCACGACCTCATCGCTGCTTGCCGGCAGCGACGCTCCTCTCACCGCTGAGCTGATGCTGCTGAGATCTCCGTTGGCAGACGTGGCCGGGCAATCGCAAACCGTAGCGGAGGCTCATCGTCAACATCGTCATCATCGTCAACATCGTCATCATCGTCAACATCGTCATCGTCAACATCGTCATCATCAACATCGTCGTCGTCATCATCGTCAACGTCGTCATCGTCGTCATCATCATCGTCGTCATCAACATCGTCATCGTCAACGTCGCCATCGTCATCATCGTCATCATTGTCATCATCGTCATCATAGTCGCCATCGTCATCATCGTCATCATTGTCATCATCGTCATCATAGTCGTCATCGTCATCATCGTCGTCATCGTCATCATCATCATTGTCATCATCGTCGTCATCATCATAATCGTTGTGTGGACATTTATAGCAGCGGCCAACTAACTGTGGCGATATCGACTCGGAGGGGGAACAAACCGGAGCATCCGGAGACAAATCCACGCGAGCACCACGGGGAGAGAGAGCCAGAGAGAGCCAGAGAGAGAGAGACAGAGAGAGCCAGAGAGAGCCAGAGAGAGAGAGACAGAGAGAGAGAGCCAGAGAGAGCCAGAGAGAGCCAGAGAGAGCCAGAGAGAGCCAGAGAGAGAGAGACAGAGAGAGCCAGAGAGAGCCAGAGAGAGAGAGACAGAGAGAGCCAGAGAGAGCCAGAGAGAGAGAGACAGAGAGAGAGAGCCAGAGAGAGCCAGAGAGAGCCAGAGAGAGCCAGAGAGAGAGAGCCAGAGAGAGCCAGAGAGAGAGAGCCAGAGAGAGAGAGCCAGAGAGAGAGAGACAGAGAGAGCCAGAGAGAGAGAGACAGAGAGAGCCAGAGAGAGCCAGAGAGAGAGAGACAGAGAGAGCCAGAGAGAGCCAGAGAGAGAGAGACAGAGAGAGCCAGAGAGAGCCAGAGAGAGAGAGCCAGAGAGAGCCAGAGAGAGCCAGAGAGAGAGAGCCAGAGAGAGCCAGAGAGAGCCAGAGAGAGCCAGAGAGAGAGAGACAGAGAGAGCCAGAGAGAGCCAGAGAGAGAGAGACAGAGAGAGAGAGCCAGAGAGAGAGCCAGAGAGAGCCAGAGAGAGCCAGAGAGAGAGAGCCAGAGAGAGCCAGAGAGAGAGAGCCAGAGAGAGAGAGAGCCAGAGAGAGCCAGAGAGAGAGAGACAGAGAGAGCCAGAGAGAGAGAGACAGAGAGAGCCAGAGAGAGCCAGAGAGAGAGAGACAGAGAGAGCCAGAGAGAGCCAGAGAGAGAGAGACAGAGAGAGCCAGAGAGAGAGAGACAGAGAGAGCCAGAGAGAGCCAGAGAGAGAGAGACAGAGAGAGCCAGAGAGAGCCAGAGAGAGAGAGACAGAGAGAGAGAGCCAGAGAGAGCCAGAGAGAGCCAGAGAGAGCCAGAGAGAGCCAGAGAGAGAGAGACAGAGAGAGCCAGAGAGAGCCAGAGAGAGCCAGAGAGAGAGAGCCAGAGAGAGAGAGCCAGAGAGAGAGAGCCAGAGAGAGAGAGACAGAGAGAGCCAGAGAGAGCCAGAGAGAGAGAGCCAGAGAGAGCCAGAGAGAGCCAGAGAGAGCCAGAGAGAGAGAGACAGAGAGAGCCAGAGAGAGCCAGAGAGAGCCAGAGAGAGAGAGCCAGAGAGAGAGAGCCAGAGAGAGAGAGCCAGAGAGAGAGAGACAGAGAGAGCCAGAGAGAGAGAGCCAGAGAGAGCCAGAGAGAGCCAGAGAGAGCCAGAGAGAGCCAGAGAGAGAGAGCCAGAGAGAGCCAGAGAGAGAGAGCCAGAGAGAGCCAGAGAGAGCCAGAGAGAGCCCGAGAGAGCCAGAGAGAGCCAGAGAGAGCCAGAGAGAGCCAGAGAGAGACACGCAGACCACAGACACAGCAGCAGCAGTGGCAGGCGTTGTCAGGGTCGGGATCGAACCCACGACCTCCTGCGCACCAGGCGAGGCAGTCAACATCTCACCACACAAATATACAGCAGCAGCAGGCATCGTCGGGGTCGGGATCGAACCCACGACCTCCTGCGCACCAGGCGAGGCAGTCAACATCTCCTCGCCCCCGTGACCCCCCTTCAACTCATCTTGAGAGCGCTGTGCTCGCCGCGCCACATTGCGACGTGAATTCTTTGGCCCCGAAACTTCCAGCGCTTCGGGGCTCCCCCAGGCCGGCTTGAACCCAGAGGTCGCAAACGGGTTTTGATTCCTTACCCGTACCCGTACCCGGCCGCACCAGGGTCGCAAATGGGTACACGTACCCGGCCGGTTACGGGTAGGGTACGGGTATCGGGTACCCGATTGCGACCTCTGGGATGAAGCCATGTTGCAGGCGCGGGTGGGTTGATTCTAGGAACTTGAATTGTGAGAAGAGACAAGACGTTGGGGAATGAGTGACAATCACGGTGACTCACCAGTGACTCACGGCCTACCCGTACCCATACCAGGCCGCACCAGGGTCGCAAACGGGTACCCGTACCTGGCCGGGTACGGGTAGCCGGGTATCGGGTAGGGTACGGGTATCGGGTACCCGGTTGCGACCTCTGGTTGAACCCCACAGAGCGGCATCAGCGCAGTCGGGGGGGGGGGGGGGGTCGGCTCGGTCACCCCGGCTGGGTCATGTCGTCACTGCCGTGGCCAAGCGGATTGCGGTTTAGCCGGATGGAGGTGGGGGGGAGCGGGGCGGGGGGTGCTAGATTGGGCGCGGTACGGGGCTGGAGAAGAGATGTGGGTGAGTGGGTGAGTGGGTGGGTGAGTGGGTGGGTGTGTGGGTGGGTGGGTGGGTGAGTGGGTAGGTGGGTGGGTGGGTGAGTGAGTGAGTGAGTGAGTGGGTGGGTGGGTGAGTGAGTGAGTGAGTGGGTGGGTGGGTGGGTGAGTGGGTGGGTGGGTGGGTGGGTGGGTGAGTGGGTGGGTGGGTGGGTGAGTGGGTGGGTGGGTGGGTGAGTGGGTGAGTGGGTGGGTGGGTGGGTGAGTGAGTGGGTGAGTGGGTGGGTGAGTGGGTGGGTGGGTGGGAGGGTGAGTGGGTGAGTGAGTGGGTGGGTGGGTGGGTGGTGGTGAGTGGGTGGGTGGGTGGGT
Source organism: Lampetra fluviatilis (assembly GCF_964198595.1). Taxonomy (NCBI): domain Eukaryota; kingdom Metazoa; phylum Chordata; class Hyperoartia; order Petromyzontiformes; family Petromyzontidae; genus Lampetra; species Lampetra fluviatilis. Next base: position 3,891,928 of record NC_136341.1, on the reverse strand, counting down.
GGGTGGGTGAGTGAGTGAGTGGGTGGGTGTGTGGGTGGGTGGGTGGGTGAGTGAGTGGGTGAGTGGGTGGGTGAGTGGGTGGGTGGGAGGGTGAGTGAGTGGGTGGGTGGGTGGGTGAGTGAGTGGGTGGGTGAGTGGGTGGGTGAGTGGGTGGGTGAGTGGGTGGGTGGGTGGGTGAGTGGGTGAGTGAGTGGGTGAGTGAGTGGGTGAGTGAGTGGGTGAGTGGGAGGACGGTGGGGGAGTGACACGGGCTAGAGACGAGATGGAGCTAATTTGGTGAGTGGGTGGGTGACACAGGCCAGAGAAGAGATGGAGTGATGTGGTACAGGAGGACGTGGAGCTGAGTGGACTTGCCGATGACCGATACCAGCGGTGTCGAGATCGACCTCAGTGGTGGAGGAGGCTCGTGAAGGACGCCACCGGGCGAGTGCCAGGCTAGGTGCACTGTGACGCTGCTGGAGGCAGTTGCCCTCCAACAACAGCGGAGGGCAGAGGAGCGACGCTCACAACAACGAGCGGAGCGCCAGGCGGATAAAATGCAGCGAGTTGGCACAGTAGGGGTCACAGCTGGTGGTGCATCTATCAGTCATCTCAGTCGACCCATGGCACCAGCTGGGTCTGTCCCGTGACCTGCACCTAGCCTGGCACAGTAGGGGGGCACAGGTGGTGCATCAGCCAGTCATCTCTGTCGGTCAACCCATGGCACCTGCTGGGTCTGTCCCGTGACCTCCTCCTGCCAGCAGCCTTCGATACCGAACGTGGCCTTAAGGTTAACCTAGCCTGGCACAGGCGCCGTGGTGATGATGGGGTTGGTGGTGAGGATGGTAATGCTGATGGTGGTGATGCTGATGGCAGTGGTGATGATGGTGGAGATGATTGTGGTGATGATGTTCATGATGGTGATGATGGTGGAGATGATTGTGGTGATGATGTTCATGATGGTGATGATGGTGATGATGGTGGAGATGATTGTGGTGATGATGTTCATGATGTTCATGATGATGGTGGTGGTAAGGATGGTGATGCTGATGGCAGTGGTGATGATGGTAATAATAGTGATGATGGTCGTGGTGGTGATGATGGTGGAGATAACTGTGGTGGTGATGGTAATGATTGTGATGGTGGTGGTACTGATTGCTGTGGTTATGCCAATCGTGATGATGATGATGACGACAGTTTTGGTAATGATGGCAGTGGTGGTGACGGGCATATTCCGCGAGAATTGGTGCCAGGCTGGGTGCCCCTATCCCCAGACCCCTCCCCCCATCACCACCGCGTGATCCAAGCGTGCAAGCTGTTGTGGATGATCGCCTGTAAGACGATAAGTGGATTTGACGACTTCTGCAAACTTAGCAGCGGAGGGGATGGGCAAGGCGATTAGGGGGTTATTCTTGTGGCTAGGAGATGTTGACTACCTCGCCGGGCCTACAGGAGGTCGTGGGTTCGATCTAGACTCTGACGATGCCTGTTGCTGTATATTTGGAGTCTGCGTCTCTCTCTCATCATCGCGGTGGCTAGGAGATGTTGACTACCTCGCCGGGTCTACAGGAGGTCGTGGGTTCCATGCCTAGCCTGACGACGCCTGCTGCTGTATATTTGGAGTCTGGGTCTCTCATCATCATCATCACGGTGGCTAAGAGATGTTAACTACCTCGCCTGGTATACAGGAGGTCGTGGGTTCGATCTAGACCCTGACGATGCCTGCTGCTGTATATTTGGAGTCTGGGTCTCTCATCATCATCATCATCACGGTGGCTAGGAGATGTTAACTACCTCGCCTGGTACACAGGAGGTCGTGGGTTCGATCTAGACCCTGACGACTCCTGTTGCTGTATATTTGGAGTCTGCGTCTCTCTCTCATCATCGCGGTGGCTAGGAGATGTTAACTACCTCGCCTGGTCTACAGGAGGTCGTGGGTTCGATCTAGACCCTGACGATGCCTGCTGCTGTATATTTGGAGTCTGCGTCTCTCATCATCATCACAGTGGCTATGAGATGTTGACTACCTCGCCTGGTCTACAGGAGGTCGTGGGTTCCATGCCTAGCCTGACGACGCCTGCTGCTGTATATTTGGAGTCTGGGTCTCTCATCATCATCATCATCACGGTGGCTAGGAGATGTTGACTACCTCGCCTGGTCTACAGGAGGTCGTGGGTTCCATCCCTAGCCTGACGATGCCTGCTGCTGTATATTTGGAGTCTGGGTCTCTCATCATCATCATCACGGTGGCTAGGAGATGTTAACTACCTCGCCTGGTACACAGGAGGTCGTGGGTTCGATCCCGACCCTGACGCCTGCTGCTGTATATTTGGAGTCTGGGTCTCTCATCATCATCATCATCACGGTGGCTAGGAGATGTTAACTACCTCGCCTGGTACACAGGAGGTCGTGGGTTCGATCTAGACCCTGACGACGCCTGTTGCTGTATATTTGGAGTCTGCGTCTCTCTCTCATCATCGCGGTGGCTAGGAGATGTTGACTACCTCGCCTGGTCTACAGGAGGTCGTGGGTTCCATGCCTAGCCTGACGATGCCTGCTGCTGTATATTTGGAGTCTGCGTCTCTCATCATCATCACGGTGGCTAGGAGATGTTGACTACCTCGCCTGGTCTGCAGGAGGTCGTGGGTTCCATGCCTAGCCTGACGATGCCTGCTGCTGTATATTTGGAGTCTGGGTCTCTCATCATCATCATCACGGTGGCTAGGAGATGTTAACTACCTCGCCTGGTACGCAGGAGGTTATGGGTTCGATCTAGACCCTGACGATGCCTGCTGCTGTATATTTGGAGTCTGCGTGTCTCTCTCATCATCATCATCATCACGTTGGCTAGGAGATGTTGACTACCTCGCCTTGTATACAGGAGGTCGTGGGTTCGATCCCGACCCTGATGCCTGCTGCTGTTTATTTATCTCTCATCATCACAATGACGAGATGTTGACTACCTCGCCTGTTCTACAGGAGGTCGTGGGCTCCACCCCAACTCTGCTGTATATTTGGAGTCTGCGTCTCTCTCATCATCACGGTGGCTATGAGATGTTGACTACCTCGCCTGTTCTACAGGAGGTCGTGGGCTCCACCCCAACTCTGCTGTATGTGCGGAGTCTGTGTGTCGCTCTCTCATCATCATCACGGTGGCTGTGAGATGTTGACTACCTCGCCTGTTCTACAGGAGGTCGTGGGCTCCACCCCGACCCTGACGCCTGCTGCTGTTTATTTATCTCTCATCATCACAATGACGAGATGTTGACTACCCTATAGGATTGCCACGTCACCCGTGTAGCCCTATGGGATTGCCACGTCCCCCGTGTAACCCTATGGGATTGCCGCGTCACCAGTGTAGCCCTATGGGATTGCCACGTCCCCCGTGTAACCCTATGGGATTGCCGCGTCACCAGTGTAGCCCTATGGGATTGCCGCGTCACCCGTGTAACCCTATGGGATTGCCGCGTCCCCCGTGTAACCCTATGGGATTGCCAAGTCCCCCGTGTAACCCTATAGGATTGCCACGTCACCCGTGTAACCCTATGGGATTGCCGCGTCCCCCATGTAGCCCTATAGGATTACCACGTCACCCGTGTAACCCTATGGGATTGCCACGTCACCCGTGTAGCCCTATAGGATTGCCGCATCCCCCGTGTAACCCTATGGGATTGCTGCGTCACCCGTGTAACCCTATGGGATTGCCGCGTACCCCGTGTAACCCTATGGGATTACCACGTCACCCGTGTAGCCCTATGGGATTACCACGTCACCCGTGTAGCCCTATAGGATTGCCGCATCCCCCGTGTAACCCTATGGGATTGCCGCGTCCCCCGTGTAACCCTATGGGATTACCACGTCACCCGTGTAGCCCTATGGGATTGCCGCGTCCCCCGTGTAACCCTATAGGATTGCCGCGTCATCCGTGTAACCCTATAGGATTACCACGTCACCCGTGTAACCCTATGGGATTGCCGCGTCCCCCATGTAACCCTATAGGATTACCACGTCACCCGTGTAACCCTATAGGATTACCACGTCCCCCGTGTAACCCTATAGGATTACCACGTCACCCGTGTAACCCTATGGGATTACCACGTCACCCGTGTAACCCTATAGGATTACCACGTCACCCGTGTAACCCTATAGGATTACCACGTCACCCGTGTAGCCCTATGGGATTGCCGCGTCCCCCGTGTAACCCTATGGGATTACCACGTCACCCGTGTAACCCTATAGGATTACCACGTCACCCGTGTAACCCTATGGGATTGCCGCGTCACCTGTGTAACCCTATAGGATTACCACGTCACCCGTGTAGCCCTATGGGATTGCCGCGTCCCCCGTGTAACCCTATAGGATTGCCGCGTCACCCGTGTAGCCCTATGGGATTGCCGCGTCACCCGTGTAGCCCTATAGGATTGCCGCGTCCCCCGTGTAACCCTATGGGATTGCCGCGTCCCCCGTGTAGCCCTATAGGATTGCCGCGTCCCCCGTGTAGCCCTATGGGATTGCCGCGTCACCCGTGTAGCCCTATGGGATTGCCGCGTCCCCCGTGTAGCCCTATAGGATTGCCGCGTTCTCCTGGTCTACTGACGCTGCCACAATGCACCAAATATCGCCATCAGAGCGATGTTTGCATTCTAGATTTGAAGTTTTCGTGACCGCAAGGATTCATACTCGTAGGTTTTTTCGGCAAAGCCACGTAGGGGGAAAATAAATAATAAATAATAATAAATAATAAAAGAAATTATAGAAAAAAAATAAAAATAAATCACGACGTTTCGGAGGCAACACAAGCTTCCGTCTTCAGGTGGAACCGTCACAGCACGATTGCTGTATCAAGTGTTATTTTTATTATTTATCTTTAATTATTTATTTTTTACCTACGTGACTTTACCGAAAAAACCTAAGGGTACGATGTCTGCATGTTCACCGCATGCGGTCCATGCGGTGAACTTGATTCTTTGCGAAAGGTCTCCTCGATTTTGGGTGTTTGAACATGTTGACACCACCAGTGTAACACGTGTCATTGCTGCTAGGAACCTCCTGGTTCCACCAGCCCACAGGGGATTATTGTGTCCGTCCGTCGTGCATAAAAAAATGGGAGGGGCTGGGTGGAGAGGCGAGGGTATGGAGGGGCTGGGTGGAGAGGGAGGGACTGGGTGGGGAGGGGAGGGTAGGGATTGTTGGGCTGGGTGGGGTGGGGAGGGGCTGCGTGGGGAGGGAGGGGTGGGGCTGGGTGGGGAGGGTGGGGAGGGGCTGGGTTGGGAGGGTGGGGCTGGGTGGGGAGGGGAGTGTGGGGAGGGGAGGGGAGGGGTATGGTGGGGAGGGTGGGGAGAATGGGGCTGGGTGGGGAGAGTGGGGCTGGGTGGGAGGGGTGGGGCTGGGTGGGGGCTGGGTGGGGAGGGGCTGCTCACCCCGTGGTGCCCTTATAAAACTCAACGTTCAACCTACTCACACCGGCTTGTGCCCGCCCTCACAGTCGGGCAAATTTGCGGAATACACCACGTTGCCCTGGCCGTTGACCCTGCAGGCCATTGACCGAGCAACCCGACGTTCCTACCAGCTCCCTCCGCAGGAGGAATGTGTTTATTGTACCCTCGTGACTTTACCGAAAGAACCAAAGGGTATTTATAATTTGAGTACGACGTTTCACCCGTAATCACAACCTTCATGATCAGGCCGGCATGATCAGACGCACCAAGCCCTTAGCCACGGAGTCAACATTGGGGGGGGACCAAATCTTCCAGGGGGTCTGGGGGGGTCCCCCCCCCCCCCCCCAGAAAAAACGAATCTAAATTTGAAAACGAATTTCCTGCCTAAAATTTAAAACAAAAGCACTAACACGTGGGATGGATTCAAGATTTGAAGCTTTCGTGACTGCAAGGAATCATCTTCTTAGGTTTTTTCGGTAAAGTCACGTAGAAAGTAAAATAAAATAAAAACAAAAAACAACTTTCTACGTATTCTCAGGTTTTTTCGGTAAAGTCACGTAGGTAAAAAAAAAACATTAAAATTAATGAAAGTAAAATAAAACAAAACAAAATAAAATTCACGACGTTTCGGAGGCAACACAAGTCTCCGTCATCAGGTGGGACCGTCTACGTGACTTTACCGAAAAAACCTAAGAAGACGTGGGATGGACTTTTTCTTTATTTTTTTTACAATAATGTCTAATAGCGTATTGTATTACATTGCTCTGTTTTTTGTGTGTGTACCTTTTCTTGCTTCATCGTATGTAATGGCAGAGATTAGGGAATCATAAAGTACAACGCAATCATATAAACAGAGATCGATGCATTGGTACATGAAGACAAGTCCAGAGTTTGTGCCCAAGGTTTATCAAATTGTTATTTTTTTACTACCATAGCATCATCGAAATTATCATTTTTTTGAATATTTTTATCGCAATATATTGGTGGGGACATTTTGGGCATATTTTATTACTGGCCTTGAGTCACATCCTGGGCCAGGAGGTGATCCCGTGGCGTCTAGAGGTGTTTGTGTTGCTATAATGGAATGAGCATGAGACATTTGAATTATTCGTATTATTAATCAGCGGTGCCCGTCCGCTTGCAGTGGTTTTGAGCCGCGCACTTGCAGGGCCTGCGCCTTCAGCCTCTCTCACTCGCTCGCTGGCAAAGGTGCCCCTGGCAGACACGCAGACACGGTAATAAAGCAAAGTGTCGCAGACGTGTGTGTGTGTGATTGTGTGTGATTGTGTGATTGTGTGTGTGTGATTGTGTGTGTGTGTGATTGTGTGTGTGTGTGATTGTGTGTGTGTGTGATTGTGTGTGTGATGTTGTGTGTGATTGTGTGTGTGTGATTGTGTGTGTGTGTGATTGTGTGTGTGTGTGATTGTGTGTGTGTGATTGTGTGTGTGTGTGTGATTGTGTGTGTGTGTGTGATTGTGTGTGTGTGATTGTGTGTGTGTGATTGTGTGTGTGTGTGATTGTGTGTGTGTGTGTGATTGTGTGTGTGTGTGATTGTGTTTGTGTGATTGTGTGTGTGTGATTGTGTGTGTGTGATTGTGTGTGTGTGTGATTGTGTGTGTGTGATTGTGTGTGTGTGTGATTGTGTGTGTGTGTGATTGTGTGTGTGTGTGATTGTGTGTGTGTGTGATTGTGTGTGTGTGTGTGATTGTGTGTGTGATTGTGTGTGATTGTGTGTGTGTGATTGTGTGTGTGTGTGATTGTGTGTGTGTGATTGTGTGTGTGTGATTGTGTGTGTGTGTGATTGTGTTTGTGTGATTGTGTGTGTGTGATTGTGTGTGTGTGTGTGTGTGTGATTGTGTGTGTGTGATTGTGTGTGTGTGATTGTGTGTGTGTGTGTGATTGTGTGTGTGATTGTGTGTGTGTGTGATTGTGTGTGTGTGTGTGTGATTGTGTGTGTGTGATTGTGTGTGTGTGATTGTGTGTGTGTGATTGTGTGCGTGTGATTGTGTGTGTGTGTGATTGTGTGTGTGTGTGATTGTGTGTGTGTGTGATTGTGTGTGATTGTGTGTGTGTGATTGTGTGTGTGTGTGATTGTGTGTGTGTGATTGTGTGTGTGTGATTGTGTGTGTGTGTGATTGTGTGTGTGTGATTGTGTGTGTGATTGTGTGATTGTGTGTGTGTGTGATTGTGTGTGTGTGATTGTGTGTGTGTGTGTGATTGTGTGTGTGTGTGATTGTGTGTGTGTGTGATTGTGTGTGATTGTGTGTGTGTGATTGTGTGTGTGTGTGATTGTGTGTGTGTGATTGTGTGTGTGATGTGTGTGTGTGATTGTGTGTGTGTGATTGTGTGTGTGATGTGTGTGATTGTGTGTGTGTGTGATTGTGTGTCTGTGTGATTGTGTGTGTGATGTTGTGTGTGATTGTGTGTGTGATTGTGTGTGTGTGTGATTGTGTGTGTGTGATTGTGTGTGTGTGTGATTGTGTGTGTGTGATTGTGTGTGTGTGATTGTGTGTGTGTGTGATTGTGTTTGTGTGATTGTGTGTGTGTGATTGTGTGTGTGTGTGTGTGTGATTGTGTGTGTGTGATTGTGTGTGTGTGATTGTGTGTGTGTGATTGTGTGTGTGTGTGTGATTGTGTGTGTGATTGTGTGTGTGTGTGTGTGATTGTGTGTGTGTGATTGTGTGTGTGTGATTGTGTGTGTGTGATTGTGTGCGTGTGATTGTGTGTGTGTGTGATTGTGTGTGTGTGTGATTGTGTGTGTGTGTGATTGTGTGTGATTGTGTGTGTGTGATTGTGTGTGTGTGTGATTGTGTGTGTGTGATTGTGTGTGTGTGATTGTGTGTGTGTGTGATTGTGTGTGTGTGATTGTGTGTGTGATTGTGTGTGTGTGTGATTGTGTGTGTGTGATTGTGTGTGTGTGTGTGATTGTGTGTGTGTGTGATTGTGTGTGTGTGTGATTGTGTGTGATTGTGTGTGTGTGTGATTGTGTGTGTGTGATTGTGTGTGTGTGTGATTGTGTGTGTGTGATTGTGTGTGTGATGTGTGTGTGTGATTGTGTGTGTGTGATTGTGTGTGTGATGTGTGTGATTGTGTGTGTGTGTGATTGTGTGTCTGTGTGATTGTGTGTGTGATGTTGTGTGTGATTGTGTGTGTGATTGTGTTTGTGTGATTGTGTGTGTGTGATTGTGTGTGTGTGTGATTGTCTGTGTGTGTGATTGTCTGTGTGTGTGATTGTGTGTGTGATTGTGTGTGTAAGATCTGGGCAAAGTCCCATCGGTGAGCTCCTCCGGCAGGCAAGGCTGCGTTGGCTGGGCCATGTAGCCCGCATGCCCAGCCACCGCATGCCCAGCCACCGCATGCCTAAACAGCTTTTGTTCGGCCGGATCGAGGGGGCTAGACGGGCGCGGCACGGGCTGAGAAGAGATGGAGTGATGTGGTACAGGAGGACGTGGAGCTGAGTGGACTTGCCGATGACTGGTACCAGCGGTGTCAAGATCGGCCTCTGTGGAGGAGGCTCGTGAAGGACGCTACTGGGCAGTTGGAGGCAGTCGCCCTCCAACAACAACGGAGGGCGGAGGAGCGACGCTCACAACAACGAGCGGAGCGCCGGGAGGCTAAAGCACAGCAAGTTGGCACAGTAGGGGGCACAGGTGGTGCATCAGCCAGTCATCTTGGTCATCTCGGTCAGTCGACCTGTGGCATCTGGGTCTGCCCCGTGACCTCCTGCCAGCGGGCGTTCGACACTTCACGTGGCATCAAGGTGCACTTGGCCTGGCACAAGCGTCGTGGTGCCGTCACCGCCACTTAGTGGCGAATGGTGGTTGTTGTTGTTGTGTGTGTGATTAGACTGTCTTACATGACATCATAACAACAGTCTGGGCCACTGGACGGGTTCCGCAGGATTGGAAGGATGCCCTGGTGGTCCCCCTCTTTAAGAAGGGGGACCGCACAGACTGTAACAACTACAGGGGCATCTCACTCCTCAGTGTGCCGGGAAGGATTATTCAACATCGCCTTGCTAGGCACGCTGAGGAGAGGCTTGCGGAGCCCCAATGCGGTTTCAGGAAAGGGCGGTCCTGCACAGATGCCATATTTTATGTCTGTCTGCTACAGCAGAGGTGTAGGGAATTCCAACAAGACCTGCATCTCTACTTTATTGACTTGGTCAAAGCCTATGATACCATCAGTAGGCCTGGGCTCTGGGTTGTTCTTCGTGCTTTCGGAGTCCCTGACCCTGTGCTCACGATCATTAAGGACCTTCATGATGGTGAGCGGGCCCGGGTAAAACTACGTGGCCGGGAGTCAGAGCCTTTCCCTGTACACCTTGGGGTGCGACAGGGATGTCCTCTGGCTCCCACATTATTTCACATCTATTTTGACCACGTAGTTCGTGAAGCCTTCAATAGCTGTACCGGGGGAATTTCCATTTGGTACAGATACAATGGGAGGCTGATCGATGCCCAGGTGCGATCAAGGGATGGCTCCCTATTGGTCAACCACGTTATGTATGCCGATGATTTGGTAATAGCTGCTCATTCAGAAGAGGAGTTGGAGACGCTGCTGCTGAGACTGGAGCGTGCCACTAAGAGGTGGGGCCTTACCATCAGCCCCACCAAAACTAAGCACCTGCCTGGGTATTTTGTACCATCGGGCACTCCACCCCCACAACTCCCAATCGGTGATGGGGCAGTTGTGGAGAGAGTGGAGAGTTCCCATACCTGGGCAGTGTGCTTATGACCGGCTCTGGTTTAACAGCAGAGGTCTCACTCCGAATCAGTCGAGCGGCAATATCTTTTCATCGGTTGCGTGACGCTGTGTGGAAGCTACCTGGTCTGTCGCTCCACACGAAGATTCAGGTCTTCTCCGCCACGGTCATTCCCTCCCTTCTCTACGCTTGCGAAACGAGGACCCCCCTAGTGGAGCATCTGCGCAGGTTAGAAACATTTAGGCTGCCTGCCTACGATCCATCCTGGGTTTAGCCCCCCCCCCCGCTTCTCACCTCCCCGCCCCCTCCCCCCGCCCCCCTAACCCCTCCCCCCGCTTCCCCCCGACCCCTCCCCCCGCTTCTCCCCCCCCGACCCCTCCCCCCGCTTCCCCCCGACCCTCCCCCCGCCCCCCTCCCCGCTTCCCCCCGAAACCTACCCCCGCTTCCCCCCGACCCCTCCCCCCGCTTCCCCCGACCCCTCCCCCCGCTTCCCCCGACCCCTCCCCCCGCTTCCCCCCGACCCCTCCCCCCGCTTCCCCCCGACCCCTCCCCCCGCTTCCCCCCGACCCCTCCCCCCGCTTCCCCCCGACCCCTCCCCCCGCTTCCCCCGACCCCTCCCCCCGCTTCCCCCCGACCCCTCCCCCCGCTTCCCCCCGACCCCTCCCCCCGCTTCCCCCCGACCCCTCCCCCCGCTTCCCCCCGACCCCTCCCCCCGCTTCCCCCCGACCCCTCCCCCCGCTTCCCCCCGACCCCTCCCCCCGATTCCCCCCGACCCCTCCCCCCGCTTCCCCCCGCCCCTCCCCCCGATTCCCCCCGACCCCTCCCCCCGCTTCCCCCCGACCCCTCCCCCCGCTTCCCCCCGACCCCTCCCCCCGCTTCCCCCCGCCCCTCCCCCCGCTTCCCCCCGACCCCTCCCCCCGCTTCCCCCCGACCCCTCCCCCCGCTTCCCCCCGACCCCTCCCCCCGCTTCCCCCCGCCCCTCCCCCCGCTTCCCCCCGACCCCTCCCCCCGCTTCCCCCCGACCCCTCCCCCCGCTTCCCCCCGACCCCTCCCCCCGCTTCCCCCCGCCCCTCCCCCCGCTTCCCCCCGACCCCTCCCCCCGCTTCCCCCCGACCCCTCCCCCCGCTTCCCCCCGACCCCTCCCCCCGCTTCCCCCCGACCCCTCCCCCCGCTTCCCCCCGCCCCTCCCCCCGCTTCCCCCCGACCCCTCCCCCCGCTTCCCCCCGACCCCTCCCCCCGCTTCCCCCCGCCCCTCCCCCCGCTTCCCCCCGACCCCTCCCCCCGCTTCCCCCCGACCCCTCCCCCCGCTTCCCCCCGACCCCTCCCCCCGCTTCCCCCCGCCCCTCCCCCCGCTTCCCCCCGACCCCTCCCCCCGCTTCCCCCCGACCCCTCCCCCCGCTTCCCCCCGACCCCTCCCCCCGCTTCCCCCCGACCCCTCCCCCCGCTTCCCCCCACCCCTCCCCCCGCTTCCCCCCGACCCCTCCCCCCGCTTCCCCCCGACCCCTCCCCCCGCTTCCCCCCGCCCCTCCCCCCGCTTCCCCCCGACCCCTCCCCCCGCTTCCCCCCGACCCCTCCCCCCGCTTCCCCCCGACCCCTCCCCCCGCTTCCCCCCGCCCCTCCCCCCGCTTCCCCCCGACCCCTCCCCCCGCTTCCCCCCGACCCCTCCCCCCGCTTCCCCCCGACCCCTCCCCCCGCTTCCCCCCGCCCCGCCCCCCGCTTCCCCCCGACCCCTCCCCCCGCTTCCCCCCGCCCCGCCCCCCGCTTCCCCCGCCCCCTCCCCCCGCCCCGCCCCCCGCTTCCCCCCCGACCCCTCCCCCCTCTCCCCCCCCGACCCCTCCCCCCTCTCCCCCCCCGACCCCGCCCCCCGCTTCCCCCCGACCCCGCCCCCCGCTTCCCCCCGACCCCTCCCCCCGCCCCGCCCCCCGCTTCCCCCCGACCCCTCCCCCCACCCCCTCCCCCCCCCCGACCCCGCCCCTCGACAGTTGAATCCCGCGAAGTCGCTGAGGGGATCTCGAGCGCGAGTTTGGAGGCGGCATCGATTTTAGTTTTTTCCCCTCAGAATTACATTTTTATTAATCTTCCGATACAACGACGCCGCCGCCGCCGCCGCAGCCGAGGAGGTGCCGGCGACGTTTAAGCGAGGTGAGAATCGTACAAAAATCGACTTAAAGACGAGGGATTATTTTCTCTCCACCCCTCCGCTCGTGCAATGTTGTTGTTGGCGCGCGGAAGGAGACGACGGGACGAGGTTTTTTGCGTTGAGCGGGGCGGCGGTGACGCGGCCGCGGCGGAGGGATACGGCGCGGTGCGCTGGCCACTTCGCTGAGGTGTTCTCGGTTTGTTGCAGAGATTTTCGCTTAAAGTTTTTAAAGTTTTAAACTCGCGGATCAATTAAAAGTTAACGTGTCGCGCAGACGGCAATGAAAGCGCGTTTATTATTGTGCATTTGTGCGCGCGTCTGTGTGTGTCGACTTTTCACGGGTGTGTAATGCGTTAGTGTGTACTGTGTGTACACGTGTGTTTGTGTACTGTATGTGTACTGTGTGTGTACACGTGTGTTTGTGTGCTGTGTGTACACGTGTGTTTGTGTACTGCATGTGTACTGTGTGTGTACTGTGTGTGCTGTGTGTACACGTGTGTTTGTGTACTGTATGTGTACTGTGTGTGTACACGTGTGTTTGTGTACTGTATGTGTACTGTGTGTGTACACGTGTGTTTGTGTACTGTATGTGTACTGTGTGTGTACACGTGTGTTTGTGTACTGTATGTGTACTGTGTGTGTACACGTGTGTTTGTGTACTGTATGTGTACTGTGTGTGTACACGTGTGTTTGTGTACTGTATGTGTACTGTGTGTGTACACGTGTGTTTGTGTACTGTATGTGTACTGTGTGTGTACACGTGTGTTTGTGTACTGTATGTGTACTGTGTGTGTACACGTGTGTTTGTGTACTGTATGTGTACTGTGTGTGTACACGTGTGTTTGTGTACTGTATGTGTACTGTGTGTGTACTGTGTGTGCTGTGTGTACACGTGTGTTTGTGTACTGTATGTGCACGTGTATTTGTGTACTGTGTGTACACGTGTGTTTGTGTACTGTATGTGTACTGTGTGTGTACACGTGTGTTTGTGTACTGTGTGTACACGTGTGTTTGTGTACTGTATGTGTACTGTGTGTGTACTG
>NC_136341.1:3866123-3876123 GCF_964198595.1 Lampetra fluviatilis | reverse complement strand
CACTCACCACACACACTCACCACACTCACCATACACACTCACCACACTCATCATACACACTCACCACACACACCATACACACTCACCACACTCATCATACACACTCACCATACACACCATACACACTCACCATACACACCATACACACTCACCACACTCACCATACACACTCACCACACTCACCATACACACTCACCACACACACCATACACACTCACCACACTCATCATACACACTCACCATACACACCATACACACTCACCATACACACCATACACACTCACCACACTCATCATACACACTCACCACACACACCATACACACTCACCACACTCATCATACACACTCACCATACACACCATACACACTCACCACACACACTCACCATACACACTCACCACACTCACCATACACACTCACCACACTCACCATACACACTCACCACACTCACCATACACACTCACCACACACACTCACCATACACACTCACCACACTCACCATACACACTCACCATACACACTCACCATACACACTCACCACACTCACCATACACACTCACCATACACACCACACTCACCATACTCACTCACCATACACACTCACCACACTCACCATACTCACTCACCATACACACCACACTCACCATACTCACTCACCATACACACTCACCACACTCACCATACACACTCACCATACACACTCACCATACACACTCACCACACTCACCACACTCACCATACTCACTCACCATACACACTCACCACACTCACCATACTCACTCACCATACACACCATACACACTCACCACACTCATCATACACACTCACCACACACACCATACACACTCACCACACACACCATACACACTCACCACACTCACCATACACACTCACCACACACACCATACACACTCACCACACTCATCATACACACTCACCACACACACTCACCACACTCACCATACACACTCACCACACTCATCATACACACTCACCACACACACCATACACACTCACCACACTCATCATACACACTCACCATACACACCATACACACTCACCATACACACCATACACACTCACCACACTCACCATACACACTCACCACACTCACCATACACACTCACCACACACACCATACACACTCACCACACTCATCATACACACTCACCATACACACTCACCACACTCACCATACACTCTCACCACACTCACCATACACACTCACCATACTCACCACACTCACCATACACACTCACCACACTCACCACACTCACCATACTCACCATACACACTCACCACACTCACCATACACTCACCACACTCACCATACACACTCACCATACTCACCACACTCACCACACTCACCATACACACTCACCACACTCACCACACTCACCATACACACTCACCACACTCACCATACACACTCACCATACATACTCACCATACACACTCACCATACTCACCACACTCACCACACTCACCATACACACTCACCACACTCACCACACTCACCATACTCACCATACACACTCACCACACTCACCATACACATTCACCATACATACTCACCATACACACTGACCATACACACTCACCATACTCACCACACTCACCATACACTCACCACACTCACCATACACACTCACCATACTCACCACACTCACCACACTCACCATACACACTCACCACACTCACCATACACACTCACCACACTCACCATACACACTCACCATACATACTCACCATACACACTCACCATACTCACCACACTCACCACACTCACCATACACACTCACCACACTCACCACACTCACCATACACACTCACCACACTCACCATACACACTCACCATACTCACCATACTCACCACACTCACCATACACACTCACCACACTCACCATACACACTCACCACACTCACCATACACACTCACCATACTCACCATACTCACCACACTCACCATACACACTCACCACACTCACCATACACACTCACCACACTCACCATACACACCATACTCATCACACTCACCACACTCACCATACACACTCACCACACTCACCATACACACTCACCATACACACTCACCACACTCACCACACATACTCACCACACACACCACACTCACCATACACACTCACCACACTCACCATACTCACTCACCATACACACTCACCACACTCACTACACATACCACACTCACCACACTCACCATACACACTCACCACACTCACCATACACACCATACTCATCACACTCACCACACTCACCACACTCACTATACACACTCACCACACTCACCATACACACTCACCACACTCACCACACATACTCACCACACACACCACACTCACCACACTCACCACACTCACCACACTCACCATACTCACTCACCATACACACTCACCACACTCACCACACTCACCATACACACTCACCACACTCACCATACACACTCACCATACATACTCACCATACACACTCACCATACTCACCACACTCACCACACTCACCATACACACTCACCACACTCACCACACTCACCATACTCACCATACACACTCACCACACTCACCATACACATTCACCATACATACTCACCATACACACTGACCATACACACTCACCATACTCACCACACTCACCATACACTCACCACACTCACCATACACACTCACCATACTCACCACACTCACCACACTCACCATACACACTCACCACACTCACCATACACACTCACCACACTCACCATACACACTCACCATACATACTCACCATACACACTCACCATACTCACCACACTCACCACACTCACCATACACACTCACCACACTCACCACACTCACCATACACACTCACCACACTCACCATACACACTCACCATACTCACCATACTCACCACACTCACCATACACACTCACCACACTCACCATACACACTCACCACACTCACCATACACACTCACCATACTCACCATACTCACCACACTCACCATACACACTCACCACACTCACCATACACACTCACCACACTCACCATACACACCATACTCATCACACTCACCACACTCACCATACACACTCACCACACTCACCATACACACTCACCATACACACTCACCACACTCACCACACATACTCACCACACACACCACACTCACCATACACACTCACCACACTCACCATACTCACTCACCATACACACTCACCACACTCACTACACATACCACACTCACCACACTCACCATACACACTCACCACACTCACCATACACACCATACTCATCACACTCACCACACTCACCACACTCACCATACTCAACATACTCACCACACTCACCATACACACCATACTCATCACACTCACCACACTCACCACACTCACTATACACACTCACCACACTCACCACACTCACCACACATACTCACCACACACACCACACTCACCACACTCACCACACTCACTCACCATACACACTCACCACACTCACCACACATACTCACCACACTCACCACACTCACCATACACACTCACCACACTCACCATACACACTCACCACACTCACCACACTCACCATACACACTCACCATACACACCACACTCACCATACACACCACACTCACCACACTCACCATACACTCTCACCACACTCACCACATTCACCATACACACTCACCACACTCACCACACTCACCATCCACACTCACCACACTCACCATACACACTCACCACACTCACCAAAATCACCACACACACTCACCACACTCACTCACCATACACACTCACCACACTCACTCACCACACTCACTCACCACACTCACCACACTCACCATACACACTCACCATACACACCACACTCACCATACACACCACACTCACCACACTCACCATACAAGCCACACACACTCACCACACTCACCATACACACTCACCACACTCACCATACACACTCACCACACTCACCATACACACTCACCATCCACAGCATACACCCTAAACACACTCACTGATGGTGCTGGTGATGGTCTTAGTGTTGATACTGATGATGATAGTATTGATTATGCTAATGAGATAGTGTTGATGGTAGTATTGATGATGCTTCTGATGATAGTGCTGATGATAGTATTGATGATGCTTATGATGATAGTGTTGATGATGATGCTTATGATAGTGCTGATGATGCTGATGATGCTGCTGCTGCTGATGATGTTGCTGCTCATGGTGAAAGTGTCGGTGTTGGTGCTGATTATGATGATAGTGATGATGATGATGGTGCTGATTATGATGGTGCTGCTGATGGTCATAGTGGCATAGTGTTGTTGCTGATTATGACGATAGTGCTGATGATGATGCTGCTGGTGATGATTCTGATGATGATTGTGCTGATGTTGATGGTGCTGATGGTGATACTGATGGTCCTGATGATGATACTGATGATACTGCTGATTATGATACTGATGCTGGTGCTGCTGATGGTGCTGCTGATGTTGATGGTACTGATGATGCTGTTAGTGCTGCTGATGATGGTGCTGCTGACGATGCTGATGATGCTTCTGGTGCTGACGGTGCTGATGATGTTGATGCTGATGGTGCCGATCATGCTTCTGTTGCTGATGCTGCTGATGGTGCCGATCATGCTTCTGTTGCTGATGCTGCTGATGATGATACTGATGCTGCTGATGCTGCTGATGGTGATGCTGATACTGATGACGATTCTGCTGACGATGCTGCTGATGATGCTGCTGATGGTGCTGCTGATGATACTGATGATGCTGCTGCTGATGGTGTTGCTGCTGATGATGCTGCTGATGATGCTGATGCTGCTGATGATGCTGATGCTGCTGACGGTGATGCTGATGATGATGCTGATGATGTTGATGATGATGCTGCTGCTGCTGATGGTGTTGCTGCTGATGATGCTGCTGATGATGCTGATACTGCTGATGCTGATGCTGCTGACGATGCTGCTGACGATGCTGCTGATGGTGCTGCTGATGATGCTGCTGCTGCTGCTGATGATGATGATGTTGCTGCTGCTGATGATGATGCTGCTGCTGATGGTGTTGCTGCTGCTGATGATGATGCTGATGATGCCCCCCCCCCCCCCCCAGGGCGATGCGTGAGTCCCCGCGTGGTGCAGGTGCCAGGTTGGTTTGGGGGTCCCCTCCCTCCACCCCCCACCCCGTCAGCACCCTGGAGGTGGGGGCCGCCCCCCCCCGCGGGGTCAAGGGCGGGGTCAAGGGGGGGGGGCGGCCCCTCCCCTCTCCTCCCCTGGACCGTGGAGACGCTCGACGACGCCTCGCACACCTTCCTGCTGCAGGTGCCGTTGCCTGGCAACCCCCCCCCGTCGCCTGGCAACCCCCCCCGTCGCCTGGCAACCCCCCGTCGCCTGGCAACCCCCCCCCCCCCCATTGCCCTAGAGACGCATTCCGCCTCGTCTAGCAACCAAAACAACCGTTTGCCTAGAGACACGGTCGCCTAGCAACCTGGTTGTCTCAACTGTTTGCCTAGAGACACGGTCGCCTAGCAACCTGGTTGTCTAGCAACCAAAACACCTGTTTGCCTAGAGACGCGGTCTTGCCTAGCAACTTGGTTGTCTACCAACCAAAACACCTGTTTGCCTAGATACACGGTCGCCTAGCAACCTGGTTGTCTAGCAACCAAAACAACTGTTTGCCGAGAGACACGGTCGCCTGGCAACCTGGATGTCTAGTAACCAAAACAACTGTTTGCCTAGAGACACGGTCGCCTAGCAACCTGGTTGTCTAGCAACCAAAACATCTGTTTGCCTAGAGACACGGTAGCCTAGCAACCTGGTTGTCTAGCAACCAAAACACCTGTTTGCCTAGAGACACAGTCGCCTAGCAACCTGGTTGTCTAGCTGCTGATGATGCTGCTACTGATGATGCTGCTGCTGCTGATGCTGCTGATGATGCTGCTGCTGTTTTCTCTCTCTCTGCAGAAGGGAGCGAGCGGAGGTACTCTGCTCGACTCGGTGTGGAAGCTGCTGCGCGTTGTGGAGAGCGACTACTTTGGCCTGGAGTTTGAGGATCAGCGCGGAAATCAGGTGAGTGCAGACGGGCTCGTCCGGCCTGCCTGGCTACCGCAGTCATCAGTGACGTGCGGCACGCGGTGGAGCGAGCGGTCAGGGAGGGTGGCTCACGCAGAGAGAGACGCAGACTCATCACGCAGAGAGAGACACAGACTCATCACACAGAGAGAGAGAGAGACACAGACTCATCACACAGAGAGAGAGACACAGACTCATCACGCAGAGAGAGAGACGTAGACTCATCACACAGAGAGAGAGACACAGACTCATCACGCAGAGAGAGAGACACAGACTCATCACACAGAGAGAGAGACACAGACTCATCACACAGAGAGAGAGACACAGACTCATCACGCAGAGAGAGAGAGAGACACAGACTCATCACGCAGAGAGAGAGACGTAGACTCATCACGCAGAGAGAGAGACACAGACTCATCACGCAGAGAGAGAGACACAGACTCATCACGCAGAGAGAGAGACACAGACTCATCACGCAGAGAGAGACACAGACTCATCACGCAGAGAGAGAGACACAGACTCATCACGCAGAGAGAGAGACACAGACGCATCACACAGAGAGAGAGACACAGACTCATCACACAGAGAGAGACACAGACTCATCACGCAGAGAGAGAGACACAGACTCATCACGCAGAGAGAGAGAGAGACACAGACTCATCACACAGAGAGAGAGAGAGACACAGACTCATCACGCAGAGAGAGAGACACAGACTCATCACGCAGAGAGAGACACAGACTCATCACGCAGAGAGAGACACAGACTCATCACGCAGAGAGACACACAGACTCATCACGCAGAGAGAGAGACACACAGACTCATCACGCAGAGAGAGAGACACACAGACTCATCACGCAGAGAGAGAGACACAGACTCATCACGCAGAGAGAGACACAGACTCATCACGCAGAGAGAGACACAGACTCATCACAGAGAGAGAGACACAGACTCATCACACAGAGAGAGACACAGACTCATCACGCAGAGAGAGAGACACAGACTCATCACAGAGAGAGAGACACAGACTCATCACACAGAGAGAGACACAGACTCATCACAGAGAGAGAGACACAGACTCATCACGCAGAGAGAGAGAGACACAGACTCATCACACAGAGAGAGACACAGACTCATCACGCAGAGAGAGAGACACAGACTCATCACACAGAGAGAGACACAGACTCATCACGCAGAGAGAGACACAGACTCATCACGCACAGAGAGAGAGACACAGACTCATCACACACAGAGAGAGAGACACAGACTCATCACACAGAGAGAGAGACACAGACTCATCACGCAGAGAGAGAGACACAGACTCATCACACAGAGAGAGAGACACAGACTCATCACGCAGAGAGAGAGACACAGACTCGTCACGCAGAGAGAGACACACAGACTCATCACGCAGAGAGAGAGAGACACAGACTCATCACGCAGAGAGAGAGACACAGACTCATCACGCAGAGAGAGAGAGAGACACAGACTCATCACACAGAGAGAGACACACAGACTCATCACGCAGAGAGAGAGAGAGACACAGACTCATCACGCAGAGAGAGAGAGAGACACAGACTCATCACACAGAGAGAGAGAGACACAGACTCATCACGCAGAGAGAGAGACACAGACTCATCACACAGAGAGAGACACAGACTCATCACGCAGAGAGAGAGACACAGACTCATCACACAGAGAGACACACAGACTCATCACGCAGAGAGAGAGAGAGACACAGACTCATCACGCAGAGAGAGAGAGAGACACAGACTCATCACACAGAGAGAGAGAGACACAGACTCATCACGCAGAGAGAGAGACACAGACTCATCACGCAGAGAGAGAGAGAGACACAGACTCATCACACAGAGAGAGAGAGACACAGACTCATCACGCAGAGAGAGAGACACAGACTCATCACACAGAGAGAGACACAGACTCATCACGCAGAGAGAGACACACAGACTCATCACACAGAGAGAGAGACACAGACTCATCACGCAGAGAGAGACACACAGACTCATCACGCAGAGAGAGAGACACAGACTCATCACGCAGAGAGAGACACAGACTCATCACGCAGAGAGAGACACACAGACTCATCACACAGAGAGAGACACAGACTCATCACGCAGAGAGAGAGACACAGACTCATCACGCAGAGAGAGAGACACAGACTCATCACACAGAGAGAGAGACACAGACTCATCACGCAGAGAGAGAGACACAGACTCATCACGCAGAGAGAGAGACACAGACGCATCACGCAGAGAGAGAGAGACACAGACTCATCACACAGAGAGACACACAGACTCATCACGCAGAGAGAGAGACACAGACGCATCACGCAGAGAGAGACACAGACGCATCACGCAGAGAGAGACACAGACTCGTCACACAGAGAGAGAGAGACACAGACTCATCACACAGAGAGAGACACACAGACTCATCACGCAGAGAGAGAGACACAGACGCATCACGCAGAGAGAGACACAGACGCATCACGCAGAGAGAGACACAGACTCATCACACAGAGAGAGAGACACAGACTCATCACACAGAGAGAGAGAGACACAGACTCATCACGCAGAGAGAGACACAGACTCATCACGCAGAGAGAGAGACACAGACTCATCACACACAGAGAGAGACACAGACTCATCACGCAGAGAGAGAGAGACACAGACTCATCACACAGAGAGAGACACAGACTCATCACGCAGAGAGAGACACAGACTCATCACGCACAGAGAGAGAGACACAGACTCATCACGCAGAGAGAGAGACACAGACTCATCACGCAGAGAGAGAGACACAGACTCATCACACAGAGAGAGACACAGACTCATCACACACAGAGAGAGAGACACAGACTCATCACACAGAGAGAGAGACACAGACTCATCACACAGAGAGAGACACAGACTCATCACACAGAGAGAGACACAGACTCATCACACAGAGAGAGACACAGACTCATCACACAGAGAGAGACACAGACTCATCACACAGAGAGAGACACAGACTCATCACACAGAGAGAGACACAGACTCATCACACAGAGAGAGACACAGACTCATCACACAGAGAGAGAGACACAGACTCATCACACAGAGAGAGACACAGACTCATCACGCAGAGAGAGAGACACACAGACTCATCACGCAGAGAGAGAGACACAGACTCATCACGCAGAGAGAGAGACACAGACTCATCACGCAGAGAGAGAGACACAGACTCATCACGCAGAGAGAGAGACACAGACTCATCACGCAGAGAGAGAGACACAGACTCATCACGCAGAGAGAGAGAGACACAGACTCATCACACAGAGAGAGAGACACAGACTCATCACACAGAGAGAGAGAGACACAGACTCATCACGCAGAGAGAGAGACACACAGACTCATCACGCAGAGAGAGAGACACAGACTCATCACGCAGAGAGAGAGACACAGACTCATCACGCAGAGAGAGAGACACAGACTCATCACGCAGAGAGAGAGACACACAGACTCATCACGCAGAGAGAGAGACACAGACTCATCACGCAGAGAGAGAGAGACACAGACTCATCACGCAGAGAGAGAGAGACACAGACTCATCACGCAGAGAGAGAGACACAGACTCATCACACAGAGAGAGAGACACAGACTCATCACGCAGAGAGAGAGACACAGACTCATCACACAGAGAGAGAGAGACACAGACTCATCACACAGAGAGAGAGACACAGACTCATCACGCAGAGAGAGAGACACAGACTCATCACGCAGAGAGAGAGACACAGACTCATCACGCAGAGAGAGAGAGACACAGACTCATCACGCAGAGAGAGAGAGACACAGACTCATCACGCAGAGAGAGAGACACAGACTCATCACGCAGAGAGAGAGAGACACAGACTCATCACGCAGAGAGAGA
>NC_136341.1:3857556-3865923 GCF_964198595.1 Lampetra fluviatilis | reverse complement strand
CACTCACTCACCCACTCACCCACTCCACTCCACCCACTCACCCACTCACCCACCCACATCACCCACCACTCACCCACTCACTCACCCACCCACTCCACCCACCACTCACCCACCCACTCACACACTCACTCACCCACCACCCACTCACCCAACTCACCCACCCACCCACACCACTCACCCACTCACTCACCCACTCACCACCCACTCACCCACTCACCCACCCACTCCACACACTCACACAGCACCACCCACCCACTCACCACCCACTCACACCCACCACCCACTCACCCCACTCACCCACCTCACTCACCCACTCACCACCCACTCACTCACCCACTCACCCACTCACCACCCACTCCACCACCCACTCACCCACCCACTCACCCACCACTCACCCACTCACCACCACCACCCACCCACTCACCCACTCACCCACCACCACCCACTCACCCACTCACCACCCACTCACCCACTCAACACCACTCACCCACCCACTCACCCACCCACTCACCCACCCACCCACTCACCACTCACCCACTCACCCACCCACTCACCCACCACCCACCACCACCCCACCACCCACCCACCACCCACTCACCCACCCACTCACCACCCACCCACCCACTCACCCACTCACCCACCCACTCACCCCACCCACCCACCACCCCACCCACCCACTCACCCACTCACCCACCCACTCACCCACCACCACCCACCCACCACCCACTCACCCCACCCACCCACCACTCACCCACACCCCACCCACCACCCCACCACCCACTCACCACCCACCCACCCACCCACCCACCCACCACCCACCCACCCACCACCCACCCACCCACCCACCCCACCCACCACCCACCACCACCCACCACCCCACCCCACCACCCACCCACCCACCCCACTCCACCCACCCCACTCACCCACCACCACCCACCACTCACCCACCCACTCACCCACCCACTCACCCACCCCCACCCACTCACCCCACCCCACTCACCCACCCACCACCCACTCACCCACCCACTCACTCCACCCACACACCCACCACCCACCCCACCCACCCCCACCCACCCCCACCCCACCCACACCACCCACCCACCCACCACCCCACCACCCACCACCCCCACCACCCCACCACCCCACCACCCACCCACTCACCACCCACCCACCCACCACCCACACACCCACCCACCCACCCCACTCACCCACCCACCCACCCACACCCCCACCCACCACCCACCCACTCACCCACCCACTCACCCACCACCCACCCACACACCACCCCCACCACCCACCCACCCACCACCCACCCACCACCCACACCCACCCACCCACCCACCCACCCCACCACCCACCCACCACCACCACCCACCCACCCCCACCCACCCACCACCCACCCACCCACCCACCACCCACCCACCACCCACCCACCCACTCACCCACTCACCCACTCACCCACCCACTCACCACCCACCCACTCACCCACCCACTCACCCACTCACTCCCCACTCACCCACTCACTCACCCACCACTCACCCACCCACCCACTCACCCACCACTCACCCACACCCACTCACCCACCCCACTCACCCACTCACCCACCCACTCACCCACCACCCACTCACCCACTCACTCACCCACTCACCCACTCACCCACCCACCACCCACTCACCCACCCACTCACACACTCACCCACTCACTCACCCACTCACCCACCACTCACTCACCCACCCACTCACCCACTCACCCACCCACTCACCCCACTCACCACCCACTCACTCACTCACCCACTCACTCACCCACTCACCCACTCACCACACCACTCACCCACCCACTCACACATCACTCACCCACCCACTCACTACCCACTCACCCACTCACTCACCCACTCACCCACCCACTCACCCACTCACTCACCCACTCACCCACTCACTCACCCACTCACCCACTCACCCCACTCACCCACCCACTCACCCACTCACTCACCCACTCACCCACTCACTCACCCACTCACCCACTCACCCACCCACCCACTCACCCACCCACTCACTCACCCACTCACTCACCCACTCACCCACTCACTCACCCACTCACCCACCCACTCACCCACTCACTCACCCACTCACCCACTCACTCACCCACTCACCCACTCACCCACCCACCCACTCACCCACCCACTCACTCACCCACTCACTCACCCACTCACCCACCCACTCACCCACTCACTCACCCACTCACCCACTCACTCACCCACTCACCCACTCACCCACTCACCCACCCACTCACCCACTCACTCACCCACTCACCCACTCACTCACCCACTCACCCACTCACCCACCCACCCACTCACCCACCCACTCACTCACCCACTCACTCACCCACTCACCCACCCACTCACCCACTCACTCACCCACTCACCCACCCACTCACCCACTCACTCACCCACTCACCCACTCACTCACCCACTCACCCACTCACCCACCCACCCACTCACCCACCCACTCACTCACCCACTCACTCACCCACTCACCCACCCACTCACCCACTCACTCACCCACTCACCCACCCACTCACCCACTCACTCACCCACTCACCCACTCACTCACCCACTCACCCACTCACCCACCCACCCACTCACCCACCCACCCACTCACTCACCCACTCACTCACCCACTCACCCACCCACTCACCCACTCACTCACCCACTCACCCACCCACCCACTCACCCACTCACCCACTCACCCACCCACTCACCCACTCACCCACCCACTCACCCACTCACTCACCCACTCACCCACTCACCCACTCACCCACCCACTCACCCACTCACCCACCCACCCACTCACTCACCCACCCACTCACTCACCCACTCACCCACCCACCCACCCACTCACCCACTCACCCACCCACTCACCCACTCACCCACCTCCTCCTCTAGCAGGGCCTGGAACGTTTTACGGAATCTCAGCTTGAAGTGATCGCCTCTCAATTTCTTGCGTTTGCGACCTCGGGGTAAGCACCGAACACACAGCACACACACACACACAGCACATACAGCACACACACACACACAGCACACACACAGCACACACACAGCACACACACACACAGCACATACAGCACACACACACACAGCACACACACACACACAGCACACACACACACACAGCACACACAGCACACACACACACACACAGCACACACACAGCACACACACACACAGCACATACAGCACACACACACACAGCACACACACACACACAGCACACACACACACACAGCACACACAGCACACACACACACACAGCACACACACAGCACACACACACACAGCACATACAGCACACACACACACAGCACACACACACACAGCACATACACACACACACACACACAGCACATACAGCACACACACACACAGCACACACAGCACACACAGCACACACAGCACACACACACACAGCACATACAGCACACACACACACACAGCACATACAGCACACACACACACAGCACACACACACACACAGCACATACAGCACACACACACACACAGCACATACAGCACACACACACACAGCACACACACACACAGCACATACAGCACACACACACACACAGCACATACAGCACACACACACACAGCACACACAGCACACACAGCACACACACACACAGCACATACAGCACACACACACACACAGCACATACAGCACACACACACACAGCACACACACACACAGCACATACAGCACACACACACACACAGCACATACAGCACACACACACACAGCACACACACACACAGCACATACAGCACACACACACACACAGCACATACAGAACACACACACACAGCACACACAGCACACACAGCACACACACACACAGCACATACAGCACACACACAGCACACACACACACAGCACATACAGCACACACACAGCACACACACACACAGCACATACACACACACACACAGCACACACACACACACAGCACATACACACACACACAGCACATACACACACAGCACACACACATACAGCACACACAGCACACACAGCACACACACACACAGCACATACAGCACACACACACACAGCACATACAGCACACACACACACAGCATATACACACACACACAGCACATACAGCACACACACACACAGCACATACAGCACACACACACACAGCACATACACACACACACAGCACATACACACACACACAGCACATACACACACAGCACACACACATACAGCACACACAGCACACACAGCACACACACACACAGCACATACAGCACACACACACACAGCACATACAGCACACACACACACAGCATATACACACAGCACATACAGCACACACACACACAGCATATACAGCACACACAGCACATACAGCACACACACACACAGCACACACACACACAGCACACACACACACACAGCACACACACACACAGCACATACAGCACACACACACACAGCACATACACACAGCACATACAGCACACACACACACAGCATATACAGCACACACAGCACATACAGCACACACACACACAGCACACACACACACAGCACATACACACACACACAGCACATACAGCACACACAGCACATACACACACACACACACAGCACACACAGCACATACAGCACACACACACACACAGCACATACAGCACACACAGCACATACAGCACACACAGCACATACAGCACACACAGCACATACAGCACACACAGCATATACAGCACACACAGCACATACACACACACAGCACATACAGCACACACAGCATATACAGCACACACAGCACATACAGCACACACACACACACAGCACATACAGCACACACACACACAGCACACACACACACACAGCACATACAGCACACACACATACAGCACACACACACACACAGCACATACACACACACAGCACATACAGCACACACAGCACATACAGCACACACAGCACATACAGACACACACAGCACATACAGCACACACAGCATATACAGCACACACAGCATATACAGCACACACAGCACACACACAGCACACACACAGACACACACAGCACACCACACACCACACACAGCACACACACAGACACACACAGCACACCACACACCACACACAGCACACACACACCACACACCACACACACAACACACACACCACACACACCACAACACACACACCACACACACACCACACACACCACACACACACACACACCACACAAACCACACACAGCACACACACACATCACACACCACACACACCACACACACCACACACACATCACACACACCACACACACCACACACACCACACCACACACACCACACACACACACACAACACACACACCACACACACCACACACACACCACACACACATCACACACCACACACACACCACACACACCACACCACACACACCCCACACACCACACACACCACACACACCACACACACACACCACACCACACACACCACACACACCACACCACACACCACCACACCACACCACACCACACACACACCACACACACACCACACACACCACACACACCACACACACACCACACACCACACACACCACACACACCAAAAACACCACACCACACACACCACACACACACACACACCACACACACACACACCACACACCACACACACCACACACACCACACACACCACACCACACACACCACACACACCACACACACACACACACCACACACACCACACACACCACACACACACCACACACACACCACACACACCACACCACACACACCACACACACCACACACACCACACACACCACACACACACACCACACCACACACACCACACCACACACACCACACCACACCACACACACACCACACACACACCACACACACCACACACACCACACACACACCACACACCACACACACCACACACACCAAAAACACCACACCACACACACCACACACACACACACACCACACACACACACACCACACACCACACACACCACACACACCACACACACCACACCACACACACCACACACACCACACACACCACACACACACACACACCACACCACACACACCACACACACCACACACACCACACACAGCACACACACCACACACACCACACACACCACACACACACCACACACACCACACACCGCACACACACACCACACACACACCACACACACCACACCACACACACACCACACACACCACACACACCACACCACACACACCACACACACCACACACACACACACACCACACACGAACCACACACACCACACACCGCACACACACACACACCACACACACACCACACCACACCACACCACACACACACCACACCACACACACCACACACACCACACACACCACATACACCACACACCGCACACACACACACATCACACACACCACACACATCACACACACACCACACACAAACCACACACACCACACACACACCACACACACACACCACACACACCACACACACACACACCACACCACACACACCACACACACCACACCACACACACCACACACACCACACACACACCACACACACCACACACACACCACACCACACACACCACACACACACACACACCACACACACCACACACACCACACACACCACACACACACCGCACACACCGCACACACACACCACACACATCACACACACCACACACACCACACACACACCACACACACACCACACACACCACACACACACCACACCACACACACCACACACACACACACACCACACACACCACACACACCACACACACCACACACACCACACACACCACACACACACACCACACACATCACACACACCACACACACCACACACACACCACACACACACCACACACACACACACACCACACACACCACACACCACACACACAGCACACACACACCACACACACCACACACACACCACACACACACCACACACACACACACACACACCACACACACCACACACACCACACACACACCACACACCACACACACAGCACACACACACCACACACACCACACACACCACACACACACACCACACACACACCACACACACCACACACACAGCACACACACACCACACACACCACACACACCACACACACACACCACACACACCACACACACACACACACCACACACACCACACACACCACACACACACCACACACCACACACACAGCACACACACACCACACACATCACACACACACACCACACACACACCACACACACCACACACACAGCACACACACACCACACACACCACACACACACACCACACACACCACACACACACACCACACACACCACACACACCACACACAGCACACACACCACACACACCACACACACCACACACACCACACACACACCACACACACCACACCACACACACACCACACACACCACACACCACACCACACACACCGCACACACACACACACACCACACACGAACCACACACACCACACACCGCACACACACACACCACACACACACCACACCACACACACCACACACACACCACACCACACCACACACCACACACACCACACACACCACACACACCACATACACCACACACCGCACACACACACACATCACACACACCACACACATCACACACACCACACACACCACACACACACCACACACAAACCACACACACCACACACACACCACACACACACACCACACACACACACACCACACCACACACACCACACCACACACACCACACACACCACACACACACCACACACACCACACACACACCACACCACACACACCACACACACACACACACCACACACACCACACACACCACACACACACCGCACACACACACCACACACATCACACACACCACACACACCACACACCACACACACACCACACACACACCACACACACACACACACCACACACACCACACACACACCACACACCACACACACAGCACACACACACCACACACACCACACACACCACACACACACACCACACACACACCACACACACCACACACACCACACACACACCGCACACACACACACCACACACATCACACACACCACACACACCACACACACACCACACACCACACACACCACACACACACACACACACCACACCACACACACCACACACACCACACCACACACACCACACACACCACACACACACCACACACACACCACACCACACACACCACACACACACACACCACACACACCACACACACACCGCACACACACACCACACACAT
>NC_136341.1:3802556-3855056 GCF_964198595.1 Lampetra fluviatilis | reverse complement strand
AATGAACAATAGACTCCTCTACACAATGAACAATAGACCCCTCTACACAATGAACAATAGCCTCCTCTACACAATGAACAATAGCCTCCTCTACACAATGAACAATAGCCTCCTCTACACAATGAACAATAGCCTCCTCTACACAATGAACAATATACTCCTCTACACAATGAACAATAGCCTCCTCTACACAATGAACAATAGACTCCTCTACACAATGAACAATAGCCTCCTCTACACAACGAACAATAGACTCCTCTACACAATGAACAATATACTCCTCTACACAATGAACAATAGCCTCCTCTACACAACGAACAATATACTTCTCTACACAATGAACAATAGACTCCTCTACACAATGAACAATAGCCTCCTCTACACAACGAACAATATACTTCTCTACACAACGAACAATAGACTCCTCTACACAATGAACAATAGACTCCTCTACACAATGAACAATATACTCCTCTACACAATGAACAATAGCCTCCTCTACACAATGAACAATAGCCTCCTCTACACAATGAACAATAGCCTCCTCTACACAATGAACAATATACTCCTCTACACAATGAACAATAGACCCCTCTACACAATGAACAATAGCCTCCTCTACACAATGAACAATATACTCCTCTACACAATGAACAATATACTCCTCTACACAATGAACAATATACTTCTCTACACAATGAACAATAGACCCCTCTACACAATGAACAATAGCCTCCTCTACACAATGAACAATATACTTCTCTACACAATGAACAATATACTCCTCTACACAATGAACAATATACTTCTCTACACAATGAACAATAGCCTCCTCTACACAATGAACAATAGCCTCCTCTACACAATGAACAATATACTCCTCTACACAATGAACAATAGACTCCTCTACACAATGAACAATAGACTCATCTACACAACGAACAATAGCCTCCTCTACACAATGAACAATAGACTCCTCTACACAACGAACAATAGCCTCCTCTACACAATGAACAATAGACTCATCTACACAACGAACAATAGCCTCCTCTACACAATGAACAATAGACTCCTCTACACAATGAACAATAGCCTCCTCTACACAATGAACAATAGACTCCTCTACACAATGAACAATAGACTCATCTACACAACGAACAATAGCCTCCTCTACACAATGAACAATATACTCCTCTACACAACGAACAATAGCCTCCTCTACACAATGAACAATAGACTCCTCTACACAATGAACAATAGCCTCCTCTACACAATGAACAATAGCCTCCTCTACACAATGAACAATAGACTCATCTACACAACGAACAATAGCCTCCTCTACACAATGAACAATAGACTCCTCTACACAACGAACAATAGCCTCCTCTACACAATGAACAATAGACTCCTCTACACAACGAACAATAGCCTCCTCTACACAATGAACAATAGACTCATCTACACAACGAACAATAGACTCCTCTACACAATGAACAATAGACTCCTCTACACAACGAACAATAGCCTCCTCTACACAATGAACAATAGACTCCTCTACACAATGAACAATAGCCTCCTCTACACAATGAACAATAGACTCCTCTACACAACGAACAATAGCCTCCTCTACACAATGAACAATAGACTCCTCTACACAACGAACAATAGCCTCCTCTACACAATGAACAATATACTCCTCTACACAACGAACAATAGACTCCTCTACACAATGAACAATATACTCCTCTACACAATGAACAATAGACTCCTCTACACAATGAACAATAGACTTCTCTACACAATGAACAATAGACTCCTCTACACAACGAACAATAGCCTCCTCTACACAATGAACAATAGACTCCTCTACACAATGAACAATAGACTCCTCTACACAATGAACAATAGACTCCTCTACACAACGAACAATAGACTCCTCTACACAATGAACAATAGACTTCTCTACACAATGAACAATAGACTCCTCTACACAATGAACAATAGCCTCCTCTACACAATGAACAATATACTCCTCTACACAACGAACAATAGACTCCTCTACACAACGAACAATAGCCTCCTCTACACAATGAACAATATACTCCTCTACACAATGAACAATAGACTCCTCTACACAATGAACAATATACTCCTCTACACAATGAACAATAGACTCCTCTACACAATGAACAATAGCCTCCTCTACACAATGAACAATAGACTCCTCTACACAACGAACAATAGACTCCTCTACACAATGAACAATAGACTCCTCTACACAACGAACAATAGACTCCTCTACACAATGAACAATATACTCCTCTACACAACGAACAATAGACTCCTCTACACAACGAACAATAGACTCATCTACACAATGAACAATAGACCCCTCTACACAATGAACAATAGACTTATCTACACAATGAACAATAGACTCCTCTACACAACGAACAATAGACTCCTCTACACAATGAACAATATACTCCTCTACACAATGAACAATAGACTCCTCTACACAACGAACAATAGACTCATCTACACAACGAACAATAGACTCATCTACACAATGAACAATAGACTCATCTACACAATGAACAATAGACTCATCTACACAATGAACAATAGCCTCCTCTACACAACGAACAATAGACTCATCTACACAATGAACAATAGACCCCTCTACACAATGAACAATAGACTCATCTACACAATGAACAATATACTCCTCTACACAATGAACAATAGCCTCCTCTACACAATGAACAATATACTCCTCTACACAATGAACAATAGACTTCTCTACACAATGAACAATAGACTCATCTACACAATGAACAATATACTCCTCTACACAATGAACAATAGACTCCTCTACACAATGAACAATATACTCCTCTACACAATGAACAATAGACTTCTCTACACAATGAACAATAGACTCATCTACACAATGAACAATAGCCTCCTCTACACAATGAACAATAGACTCCTCTACACAATGAACAATATACTCCTCTACACAATGAACAATAGACTCCTCTACACAATGAACAATAGACTTCTCTACACAATGAACAATAGACTCATCTACACAATGAACAATAGCCTCCTCTACACAATGAACAATAGACTCCTCTACACAATGAACAATAGACTCCTCTACACAATAGACTCCTCCACACAATGAACAATAGACTTCTCTACACAATGAACAATAGACTTCTCTACACAATAGACTCCTCTACACAATGAACAATAGCCTCCTCTACACAATGAACAATAGACTCATCTACACAATAGACTCCTCTATACAATGAACAATAGACTTCTCTACACAATGAACAATAGACTTCTCTACACAATAGACTCCTCTACACAATGAACAATAGCCTCCTCTACACAATGAACAATAGACTCATCTACACAATAGACTCCTCTATACAATGAACAATAGACTTCTCTACACAATGAACAATAGACTTCTCTACACAATAGACTCCTCTACACAATGAACAATAGCCTCCTCTACACAATGAACAATAGCCTCATCTACACAATAGCCTCCTCTACACAATGAACAATAGACTCATCTACACAATGAACAATAGACTCATCTACACAATGAACAATAGACTCCTCTACACAATGAACAATAGACTCATCAACACAATGAACAATAGACTCCTCTACACAATAGACTCCTCTACACAATGAACAATAGACTTCTCTACACAATGAACAATAGACTCCTCTACACAATGAACAATAGACTTCTCTACACAATGAACAATAGACTCCTCTACACAATGAACAATAGACTCATCAACACAATGAACAATAGACTCCTCTACACAATAGACTCCTCTACACAATGAACAATAGACTTCTCTACACAATGAACAATAGACTCCTCTACACAATGAACAATAGACTTCTCTACACAATGAATAGACTTCTCTACACAATGAACAATAGACTCCTACACACAATAGACTCCTCTACACAATAGACCCCTCTACACAATGAACAATAGACTCCTCTACACAATGAACAATAGACTTCTCTACACAATGAACAATAGACTCATCTACACAATGAACAATAGACTCCTACACACAATAGACTCCTCTACACAATGAACAATAGACTCATCTACACAACGAACAATAGACTCCTCTACACAATGAACAATAGACTCATCTACACAATGAACAATAGACTCCTCTACACAATGAACAATAGCCTCCTCTACACAATGAACAATAGACTCATCTACACAACGAACAATAGACTCCTCTACACAATGAACAATAGACTCATCTACACAATGAACAATAGACTTCTCTACACAATGAACAATAGACTCCTCTACACAATGAACAATAGCCTCCTCTACACAATGAACAATAGACTCATCTACACAACGAACAATAGACTCCTCTACACAATGAACAATAGACTCATCTACACAATGAACAATAGACTCCTCTACACAATGAACAATAGACTCCTCTACACAATGAACAATAGACTCCTCTACACAATGAACAATAGACTCCTCTACACAATGAACAATAGACTTCTCTACACAATGAACAATAGACTCCTCTACACAATGAACAATAGCCTCCTCTACACAATGAACAATAGACTCATCTACACAATGAACAATAGACTCCTCTACACAACGAACAATAGACTCCTCTACACAACGAACAATAGACTCCTCTACACAATGAACAATAGCCTCCTCTACACAATGAACAATAGACTCATCTACACAATGAACAATAGACTCCTCTACACAATGAACAATAGACTCCTCTACACAACGAACAATAGACTCCTCTACACAACGAACAATAGACTCCTCTACACAACGAACAATAGACTCCTCTACACAATGAACAATAGACTCCTCTACACAACGAACAATAGACTCCTCTACACAACGAACAATAGACTCATCTACACAATGAACAATAGACTCCTCTACACAATGAACAATAGCCTCCTCTACACAATGAACAATAGACTCCTCTACACAACGAACAATAGACTCCTCTACACAACGAACAATAGACTCCTCTACACAACGAACAATAGACTCCTCTACACAACGAACAATAGACTCCTCTACACAACGAACAATAGACTCCTCTACACAATGAACAATAGACTCCTCTACACAATGAACAATAGACTCATCTACACAATGAACAATAGACTCCTCTACACAATGAACAATAGACTCCTCTACACAACGAACAATAGACTCCTCTACACAACAGACGTCCAGTCTCCCCTCGTACCAGACTCGCGTTTCTTGTCCACCATCTTGCAGTGTT
The DNA here is from genome assembly GCF_964198595.1 of Lampetra fluviatilis. Lineage (NCBI taxonomy): Eukaryota > Metazoa > Chordata > Hyperoartia > Petromyzontiformes > Petromyzontidae > Lampetra > Lampetra fluviatilis. The sequence goes on along the minus strand of NC_136341.1, from coordinate 3,849,705 downwards.
TACAAACGGCCCGCGTTTTTTTGGCAGCGTCTTCCCGTGGCGGAAGATTTCTTCCGGAAGAGGAAGATGTCCACTCGCCTTGGTCTATTGGGTGCGGGGACGTCGCTCCATCTTCCGGAAGAGGAAGATGTCTACCGGAAGAGGAAGATGTCTACTCGCCTTGGTCTATTGGGGACGGGGACGTCGCTCCATCTTCCGGAAGATGTCTACCGGAAGAGGAAGATGTCTACTCGCCTTTGTCTATTGGGTGCGGGGACGTCGCTCCATCTTCCGGAAGAGGAAGATGTCTACCGGAAGAGGAAGATGTCTACTCGCCTTGGTCTATTGGGGACGGGGACGTCGCTCCATCTTCCGAAAGAGGAAGATGTCTACCGGAAGCGGAAGATGTCTACCGGAAGAGGAAGATGTCTACCGGAAGAGGAAGATGTCTACTCGCCTTGGTCTATTGGGGACGGGGACGTCGCTCCATCTTCCGAAAGAGGAAGATGTCTACCGGAAGCGGAAGATGTCTACCGGAAGAGGAAGATGTCTACTCGCCTTTGTCTATTGGGTGCGGGGACGTCGCTCCATCTTCCGGAAGAGGAAGATGTCTACTCGCCTTGGTGTATTGGGGACGGGGACGTCGCTCCATCTTCCGGAAGAGGAAGATGTCTACCGGAAGCGGAAGATGTCTACCGGAAGAGGAAGATGTCTACTCGCCTTGGTCTATTGGGGACGGGGACGTCGCTCCATCTTCCGGAAGAGGAAGATGTCTACCGGAAGAGGAAGATGTCTACCGGAAGAGGAAGATGTCTACCGGAAGAGGAAGATGTCTACTCGCCTTGGTCTATTGGGGATGGGGACGTCGCTCCATCTTCCGGAAGATGTCTACCGGAAGAGGAAGATGTCTACTCGCCTTTGTCTATTGGGTGCGGGGACGTCGCTCCATCTTCCGGAAGAGGAAGATGTCTAATCGCCTTCGTCTATTGGGGACGGGGACGTCGCTCCATCTTCCGGAAGAGGAAGATGTCTACCGGAAGCGGAAGATGTCTACCGGAAGAGGAAGATGTCTACTCGCCTTGGTCTATTGGGGACGGGGACGTCGCTCCATCTTCCGAAAGAGGAAGATGTCTACCGGAAGAGGAAGATGTCTACCGGAAGAGGAAGATGTCTACCGGAAGAGGAAGATGTCTACCGGAAGAGGAAGATGTCTACCGGAAGAGGAAGATGTCTACCGGAAGAAGAAGATGTCTACTCGCCTTGGTCTATTGGGGATGGGGACGTCGCTCCATCTTCCGGAAGAGGAAGATGTCTACCGGAAGAGGAAGATGTCTACTCGCCTTGGTCTATTGGGGATGGGGACGTCGCTCCATCTTCCGGAAGATGTCTTCCGGAAGAGGAAGATGTCTCCACCACCGACTGCGGCGTTGAAGCGGTGGCGTCTTCCGGAAGTTGCATTGAAGGTAGCCTGCCCCATCTTCCGGAAGACTCTACCGTCCGTTTCTGTGACCATCTTCCAAGATCGAGCTTCATCCGGAAGAGGAAGACGACGTCACACCGGCCTCAGCCTCCAAGCGACGGCGAGAGAAGTCTGCCGCTACCGGAAGACAGATTTGCGTTTTGGTGGCATCTTCCAGAAGATGTTGCCCGTCTCCCTTCGGCCACGCCCCCTTCTGGATCTTACCAGAAGGTTCTCGGCCACTCATCACGTGTCCCTCAAGCCCCTCCCCCCCACCCCTTTGGGCCCCCTCGCGACCCTGTCCCGGTCACGTGCTCTCTCAAATATGCTCAAAATGCCGCCCCCCCCCCCCCCCAATATTTTGCTATAAAAAATAATTGCTGTGCTATGTAAATGAAAACAACAATTTGCTAAAACCTCGGCCACAAAGAAAACAATGACAGATATAACTCTGGCTTTCATTTTGTCATTTGCCCTCTAAGGCGCTCTATCAAACGAAAACAACCCGAAATGTTTTATTGTGAACGCTTTCTGAATGACACCACGCACACACAATCACACCACAACAACCGCCATTCGCCACTAAGTGGCGGTGACGTCACCACGACGCTTGTGCCAGGCCATGTGCACCTTGAGGCTATCACGTGAAGTGTCGAACGCCCGCTGGCAGGAGGTCACGGGGCAGACCCAGCAGGTGCCACGGGTCGACTGACTGAAATGACTGTAGCTGATACACCACCCACACCACAACACACCACACACACACAACACACCATAACACACACCACAACACACGACACACACACGACACACATCAAACACACACACGACACACACGTGTTCATGGGGCACTCACAATTGAGATTTGGGGCTTTAAAATGAAACAAAAATCTCGGCTGTTCAAATCGCCCCTGTGGTTTGTGTCCTAGAAGCCCACCACCCCGTGTAGCGAATCTCAGCTTCCTAACTTGTCGGGAAGGACCCTGGATAGGTTCGTGAGACAGACTAACATCTTTATAGTGGTAGGAACCTCCTGGTTACACCAGCCCACAGGGGATTATTGTGTCCGTCGTGCAGGGAGGGGCTGGGTGGGGAGGGTGGGGTAGGGCTGGGTGGGGAGGGGAGGGTGGGGCTGGGTGGGGCTGGGTGTGGGGTGGGGAGGGTGGGGCTGGGTGGGGAGGGGAAGGAGGGGAGGGTGGGGTGAGGGTGGGGAGGGGCTGGGTGGGGAGGTGAGGGTGGGGTTGGGTGGGGGATGGGGCTGGGTAGGGAGAGAGGGGCTGGGTGGGGAGGGTTGGGGCTGGGTGGGGAGGGGCTGGGTGGGGGGTGGGTGGGGAGGGGCTGGGTGGGGAGGGGCTGCTCACCCCGTGGTGCCCTTATAAAACTCAACGTTTAACCTACTCACGCCGGCTTGTGCCCGCCCTCACAGTCGGGCAAATTTGCGGAATACACCACGCCGCCGTTGACCCTGCAGGCCATTGACCGAGCAACCCGACGTTCCTACCAGCTCCCTCCGCAGGAGGAATGTGTTTTGTATCGATCAGGGCTCTGCCAAGGCAACCGCAGGCGGGACTCGAAAATCAATAGATCTAGAAGCGAACCTGGAAAAGCAGTTGCGAGTAGCAGCAGCAACATCATCATCAACACCAGCTCACATCATCACACGCCTCGCCAGAGGGAAGCAGTTCCAGCCATCGCATTAGGGGCGAGTTAATTAACTGTTTGACCAAATATAACAAGGGGCTGATTTTTAAGTTGATCATTTTGTATGGCCCGCGAATGATGTTACAAATATCCAAATGGCCCTTGGCAGAAAGAATGTTCGCCACCCCTGATTATAGACGGATAGAAGATCGAAGATTGATCTCCCCTGTGGCTTGTGTTCTAGAAGCCACCCCGTGTAGCGAATCTCAGCTTTCTAACTTGTCGGGAAGGACCCTGGATGGGATCGTGAGACAGACTAAGATCTGTATTTATGTAGATAGATAGATAGAATATTTATCTCCCCTGTGGGCTTGTGTTCTAGAAGCCACCCCGTGTAGCGAATCTCAGCTTTCTAACTTGTCGGGAAGGACCGTGGATAGGTTCGTGAGACGGACTAAGATCTGTATTTATGTAGATAGATAGATAGATCGAAGATGGATCTCCCATGTGGCTTGTGTTCTAGAAGCCACCCCGTGTAGCGAATCTCAGCCTTCTAACTTGTCGGGAAGGACCGTGGAGAGGTTCGTGAGACGGACTAAGATCTGTATTTATGTAGATAGATAGATAGAATATTTATCTCCCATGTGGCTTGTGTTCTAGAAGCCACCCCGTGTAGCGAATCTCAGCTTTCTAACTTGTCGGGAAGGACCCTGGATGGGTTCGTGAGACAGACTAAGATCTGTATTTATGTAGATAGATAGATCGAAGATGGATCTCCCATGTGGCTTGTGTTCTAGAAGCCACCACGTGTAGCGAATCTCAGCCTTCTAACTTGTCGGGAAGGACCGTGGAGAGGTTCGTGAGACGGACTAAGATCTGTATTTATGTAGATAGATAGATAGATCGAAGATGGATCTCCCATGTGGCTTGTGTTCTAGAAGCCACCCCGTGTAGCGAATCTCAGCCTTCTAACTTGTCGGGAAGGACCGTGGAGAGGTTCGTGAGACGGACTAAGATCTGTATTTATGTAGATAGATAGATAGAATATTTATCTCCCATGTGGCTTGTGTTCTAGAAGCCACCCCGTGTGGCGAATCTCAGCTTTCTAACTTGTCGGGAAGGACCCTGGATGGGTTCGTGAGACAGACTAAGATCTGTATTTATGTAGATAGATAGATAGAATATTTATCTCCCATGTGGCTTGTGTTCTAGAAGCCACCCCGTGTAGCGAATCTCAGCCTTCTAACTTGTCGGGAAGGACCGTGGAGAGGTTCGTGAGACAGACTAAGATCTTTATTTATGTAGATAGATAGAAGATCTTCTTGGTTCTTTCGGTAAAGTCACGTAGAAGGGAAATAATAAAATAACAAAACATAAAAAATAAACATAATGCTTGCGTTGTGGCCGAAACGTCGTGATAATTATTTTATCATGTTTAATTTTTTATTATTATTCTATTATTTCCCTTCTACTTGACTTTACCGAAAGAACCAAGAAGATGAATCCCTGCAGTCACGAAAGCTTTAAATCGAAAAATAGATAGAAGATTGATCTCCCCTGTGGCTTGTGTCTTAGAAGCCACCCCGTGTAGCGAATCTCAGCTTTCTAACTTGTCGGGAAAGACCCTGAAGAGGTTCGTGAGACACAGACTCAGATTCGTGTCTTTTTTTAAATCCTTTATATTAAGTTCGCTTACTTGCTTACGACCGTGCAAATCTTTCGGTCGTTTTTTAACCCACTTCCCGTGATCCAATCGAGCTGACATTTTGCACACAGACTCGTTGTGCGTGACAATGCATTTTCGTGAAAAAACAATTTCCAAAATTTTACACTGTTTAGAGAAATTTTTTAAAAGATTTAATTACCAATTGTTTAATGCTGCCAGACAATCATCTGACCCATAGCCAGAGGACGAGAGGACTCTAGCCGCCCCGATGCCACGCATATAAAGGATTTATACTGATAGGAACGAAGTGAACCAGCCTACAATAGATTATATCGTCCGTCCGTCCGTCCGTGTAGCAAGATCGCCCCCTACTGCAAACACTTGGCAGGACCCTACAAAAACCTTTAGACTCAGTGAGGCTTTCCTGGCTAAACAAGTGTAACATTACATTATGTTTTATTCTTTGGTTATTCGTTCCTACCAGCCCACCCCGCAGGGACCTGTTAGGGAAAAACTTTGTTTTTACGGGTTTACTTGTTTCAAAGCGAATTGTTCACTTGCTTAGAGCTTTCCACTCCTGTTGTGTGTTTGTGTTTATTGTTGTTGTTGTTGTGGCTTCCTGTTGTGTTTGTTGTTGTTGTTGTGGCTTTCTAACCCCATCGCGCCCCCCCCCTCTCACCCCCTACCCCCTTTAGCTGGACACCTGTCGACAAAGAGCTTCTTAGATTTTCGGATTGAACTCGAACGCCGTTCGGAGTGTGGGGCAACGCTGGAGGAGGGGGTGGGGGGTGGGGGGTGGGGGGTGGGTCCGGGTGGGGGCCCCCCAATTTTGGGGGGCCCCCACGAGAGTGTGCAACAAAAGGGGAAGTATGGTTCCTGACACCAACTGGGCATTGATGATTACCCATTTCATCAGGCAGCTTACGCAAATCCGCCAAAGACAAAGGTGCCCCGTGTAGCCTCTACAGACTGCAGGGGCAAGTGCTGTTAGTAGTAGCGAGTAGCAGCAGCACCTGCGAAGGTAGACAGACAAAGGTGCCCCGTGTAGCCTCTACAGACTGCAGGGGCAAGTGCTGTTAGTAGCGAGTAGCAGCAGCACCTATGAAGGTAGACACAGACAAAGGTGCCCCGTGTAGCCTCTAACAGACTGTAGGGGCAAGTGCTGTTAGCGAGCAGCACCTATGAAGGCTACCGGCACTGTGGCACACGAGGGGGTGGGTGGCCAGCACCACACCCGGCCGCCTTTGTCTCCCCAGTGGCGATGTTTACTACACCACCGCTATACCAGCTACTCATTTGAGGCTGAGTTGACCTAGGGGGGGAAGCACCGCTTGCCACGTGACTGGCCGTGCTGGTGGTGGTGGCACTTTGAACGTGAATCCAACTCGTGGGCTCTATGCCGGGATTTGTTCTAGCGCAGTGCGCTAACCGCTGCGCCACCGCTCCCCCTGCCAACACATCCCCCTTGACTCACCCCCACCGTGACGGCACGTGGGCGTACGCGCCCCCGCCATACTACTGTGGAATGTGCGCGCACCCCTCCCATCCACCACCGCTACGAGCAAACCAGTCGGTTCGTCGTTTGCCTACCAAACCCTCGCGATAAACTGTAAACTAAAGGCATCTTTTCGTTTACAGCTTCTCGGTTTCGCAGGGCATAAATATGTCATAATACTGCTGCTGTTGTTGTGATTGTTGTTTAAAATGACAACATAATATCGGGTTTTGAATGACTCAAGTTGTCCGGGCGAATTTATCTCGGGCTTGCCACGTTCACCGTTTGACGCCGATTCTTTTTTTCTCGGGGCTCTTAGCTGCGTGTAAATCTCACGGAGAGATTTTATATCGAGATATTGGCTGGTGATATTGTGTCTGGTGATATTGTGTCTGGTGATATTGGCTGGTGATATTGGCTGGTGATATTGGCTGGTGATATTGGCTGGTGATATTGTGTCTGGTGATATTGGCTGGTGATATTGGCTGGTGATATTGGCTGGTGATATTGGCTGGTGATATTGGCTGGTGATATTGGCTGGTGATATTGGCTGGTGGCATCTTCCAACGTGAGTCGCAACCACACCCGAGCCCCGGGCGTCCTCGCACTTTCAGATGCTATATACACTATACAATACACTATACACTACACACTACACTACATTATACACTACAATACACTATACACTACACTACACACTACCATACACTATACACTACACTATAGACTACACACTACCATACACTATACACTACACTACTATACACTACACTATAAACTACTATACACTATACACTACACTATACACTATACTATACACTACACTATACACTACACTATACACTAGTGCTGTACTAGTATACTACACTATACACTACACTACTATACACTACACTATACACTACACTATACACTACTATACACTACACTATACTCTACACTATACACTACACTATACACTACACTATACACTACACTACTATACACTACACTATACACTGCACTATACACTACACACTACACTATACACTACTACACTATACACTACTATACACTACACTATACACTACACTACTATACACTACACTATACACGACACTGTACACTACACGACACACTACACTATACTATACACTACACGCTACACTATACACTACACACTATACGCTACACTATACACTACACACTATACACTACACTATACACTACACTATACACTACACACTACACTATACACTACACTATACACTACACACTACACTATTATACACTACACTATACACTACACTATACACTACTATACACTATACACTACTATACACTACATTATACACTACTATACACTACACTATACACTACACTACTATACACTACTATACCTACTATACACTACACTATACACTACTATACACTACATTATACACTACACTATACACTACACACTACATTATACACTACACACTACACTGCACACAACACTACTATACACTACACTATACACTGTTAGACACTATACACTACTATACACTACACTACACACTACACTATACACTGCACTTTCCTCTACTATACACTACTATACACTACACTATACACTACACTATACACTACTATACACTACACTATACACTGCACTTTCCTCTACTATACATTACACTATACACTACTATACACTACTATACACTACACTATACACTACACTATACACTGCTAGACACTACACTATATATATACTCTTAGTTATTTCGGTAAAGTCACGTAGGTAAAAAATGAAATGAAAATTAATAAAAAAATAAAAATAAAATAATAAAATCACGACGTTTCGGAGGCAACACAAGTCTCCGTCATCAGGTGGGACCGTCACAGCCAGATTTTCTGTATCAAGTGAGGCAGGGATTCCAAGATGCAAGTTCTTAAATACAAGCTAAGGGGGGAGGAGAGGAGGGGGGGGAGCTTATCAGAATGTGGTAGCCAATGAATGGAACGTATCGGGAGGTGAGGGCGGGGCTAACAGAGATCACGAGGTGCACGTGGACGTGGCCATGCCTGTGCACAAGCACCTGTTGGTGCACATGATAGCAGAGAACGAAAATGCCCATGTTGTTGATACCAGTGTTGGCTGACAATAAAGAGAGAGTACTGTTAAACACTGGGGATGTTAACACTCGTTAAAGTAAAATAGTGCCTGTCAGATAAGATGGTCCAAAAATGTGTAGTTAAATATTTTTTGCATGGTTGATAACATCTTTCCAATGATTACTAAATTTGTACCCATCATCACGGTTGAAATGACGTCTGTGTTTGTATATCTGAATGGCTCCGTGTACAAACCTTTGATGGTAGCCAGAGGGTTTGCAGAGCACCTTGGTCTCGGAGAAAACAATCTCATGAGAGCACACCGCGTTGTAGCAATGATCGGCAATGGCGGAAGACTCAATTTTGCCGTGTTTCAAATCTGACTTGTGCTCGCGGACACGATCAGAGACATGACGTTTCGTTTCCCCAATGTAACAGTCACCACCAACATTATACATCCATACCTGTACGTTTATCCTGAGATCACCGCTCCCACCAAGGTGACCGGGCGTTTTCGCTCTCGAAACCCACAGCTGCTGTACGCTCATCCCAAGTCCGTCCGACCGACCGAGCGACCGCCACAGGAAGCCGTACCTACACGTTGATCCTGAGCCCACCACTACCACCAACCCGACTGGGGCATCATCACCGCACAGGAAGCCGTACCTACACGTTCATCCTGAGCCCACCTACCTACACGTTCATCCTGAGCCCTCCGCTGCCACCAACCCGACCTGGGCATTGTACGCTCATCCCAACACCGACCGACCGACCGACCGCCCGCCAACCCGACCGGGGCGTCATCGCCGCACAGGAAAGGCCGCGGCGCCCTCGAGCCTACGATGGCAACCTACGCCGCCACCGCCACCACCGGCGTCGAGGAAGCGGCTTGCGACGTGGACCCCGCGACCAAGCGTACGGTGTACGCGGGCGTGTACGGAGCGGTGTTCGCCCTGGGCCTGCTCGAGAACTCGGTGGCGCTCTACGCATTCACGTGCGGCCGTCGTCGCCAGGCCACGGCAAGCACCGTGTTCCTGGCCAACCTGGCGGCCGCTGACCTCCTCTTCGTGCTCACGCTGCCGCTGCGCATTCACTACAACGCACGGGGTACGGGGGGGGGGTGGGTTAACGTTGACACCGTATACTACACTATACTATACATTATACACTACTATACTATACATTATACACTATACACTACACTATACACGACATTATACACTTATACACTACACTATACACTACAATATACACGACATTATACACTTATAGACTACACTATACACTACACTATACACTTATACACTACAATATACACTACACTATACACTTATACACTACACTATACACTTATACACTACACTATATACACTACACTATACACTTATACACTATACACTACACTATACACTTATACACTATAATATACACTAAACTATACACTTATACACTACACTATACACTTATACACTACACTATACACTACACTACAATATACACTTATGCACTACAATATACACTACACTATACACTTATACACTACACTATACACTTATACCCTACAATATACACTACACTATACACTTATACCCTACAATATACACTACACTATACACTTATACACTACACTATACACTTATACACTACACTTATACACTTATACACTACACTATACACTTATACACTACACTATACACTACACTATACACTACACTTATACACTACACTTATACACTACACTATACACTTATACACTACACTATACACTACAATATACACTACACTATACACTACACTATACACTACAATATACACTACACTATACACTTATACACTACACTATACACTTATACACTACAATATACACTACACTATACACTACACTATACACATCCCTCCTGGTCCCACCAGGTGGCGAGTGGGTGTTTGGTGACGCGCTGTGCCGCGTGACCTCGTACGCCTTCTACGTGAACCTCTACGGCAGCATCCTCCTGCTCACGGCGCTCAGCGTCACGCGCTTCATCTCCATCGTGCTGCCCGGCCGCTCGCTCGGCCGCAGCAGACGCAAGGTGCGTGTGTTGTGTGGTGTGTTGTGTTGATGTGTGTCCGTGTGGTCTGTTGATGTGTGTGTGTGTTGATGTGTGTGTTGAAGTGTGTGTTGATGTGTGTGGTGCGTGTGGTGTGTGTTGTGTTGATGTGTCTGTCTTGATGTGTGTGTGTGTTGATGTGTGTGTTGAAGTGTGTGTTGTGTGTTGATGTGTGCCTGTGTGTGTTGATGTGTGTGTGTTGATGTGTGTGTTGATGTGTGTGTTGAAGTGTGTGTGTGGTATGTGCCTGTGTGGTGTATGTTGATGTGTGTGTTGAAGTGTGTGTTGATGTGTGTGTTGAAGTGTGTGTGTGTGTTGATGTGTGTGTTGTGTGTGTGTTGATGTGTGTGTGTGTGTGGTGTGTGCCTGTGTGGTGTGTGTTGATGTGTGTGTTGAAGTGTGTGTGTGTGCCAGGTGCTCGCTAACAGCACTTGCCCCTGCAGTCTGTTAAGGCTATAGGGGGATATTTGTCTTTGTGTGTGCCAAGTTGGCACAGTAGGGGGCACAGGTGGTGCATCAGCCAGTCATCTCGGTCATCTCGGTCAGTCGACCCGTGGCGCCTGCTGGGTCTGCCCCGTGACCTCCTGCCAGCGGGCGTTCGACACTTCACGTGGCCTCAAGGTGCACTTGGCCTGGCACAAGCGTCGTGGTGACGTCACCGCCACTTAGTGGCGAATGGCGGTTGTTGTTGTTGCTGCTGTTGTGTGTCTGTTCGGCAAAACAACCCCCTACCTCCTCGTGGTGCCGGATGGCAACGCTGTGGTGGGCAGTGCTGTGGTGGGAGGGCCAATTCCGATTGGCCATTCCCCTCATGGCGTTTGTAGCCACCACAGCGGCCAAACGGGGGCTCTGGACGGGTGCGAGGGGCTGGTAACCCCTCCACCTTCAATTAATCAGCACTAAACCACTAGTGCAAAATATCTAATTAATAAGCTTGTGCCGGAGGCCCCGGGGGGACAGGCGTCTATGACGTCTCCTGGCCAAACCCCAATTGGCGGAGCCAGGAGACTGAATCTTCACCCTCGGGGCTCCTCCAGAAACAACGAAAAGCCACTTCGTGTGGCCTCGTGGAATGTTCGAACGCTCACTGCGGAGGAGAGGCTGCCACTCCTCTGTCGGGAGCTGGACCGGTACCGCCTGGATCTCTGTGGTATTCAGGAGGTCCGGTGGACCGGCTCTGGCTCCTGCCACCATGAGGGGTGGACAGTCCTCCACTCGGGGCAGGAGACTGCCAAATCAACAGGGTGTGGCTCTTCTTCTGAACGTGTCAAGCCGATGCCAAGGCGCCACGGTTTCGACCGACTTGAGATGGCCGGCAAGACGCACCCAAACTGCCGCTCTGTGATTTAAAGCTTTCGTGACTGCAGGGATTCATCTTCTTGGTTCATTCGGTAAAGTCAGACCTGGTCTTCACCTGAGGACGGCTGCTTGCGTTGTGGCCGAAGCGTCGTGAGAATTATTATATGTTTTATTTTTATTATTTTATTATTTCCCTTCTACGTGACTTTACCGAAAGAACCAAGAAGATGAACTGCCACCCCTGCCACCCCTGCCACCCTTGCCACCCAGGCGCGAGCGGTGAAGGTGTCCGCCTGCATCTGGGTTCTCGTCTCAGTCCTCACGACGCCGTTCCTAACGATGGGGCAGCAGCAGGAGCAGCAGCAGCAGCAGCAGCAGCAGGGAGGCCGGGTCACCTGCTTCGAGTTGAACCCGAAGGGGCAGTCCCTGGCGCTCGTGATGGCCATGAACTACGTGGCGCTCGTCGTCGGGTTCCTGCTGCCCTTCCTCACCATCGCCGTGTGCTACGTGTGCATCCTGCGGTGAGGTCGCGAGGCAGAAGGGGGACGCGGGGAAAGTCACCCGCTCGCTCACTTCGTTCACCCACTCATTCACCCACCCATCCACTCACCCACCCACCCACTCATTCAGCCACCCACCCACTCATTCAGCCACCCATCCACTCACCCACCCACCCATTCAGCCACCCACTCATTCAGCCACCCACCCACTCATTCAGCCACCCACCCACTCATTCAGCCACCCACCCACTCATTCAGCCACCCATCCACTCATTCAGCCACCCACCCACTCATTCACCCACCCACCCATCCAGCCACCCACCCACTCATTCAGCCACCCATCCACTCACCCACCCACCCATTCAGCCACCCACTCATTCAGCCACCCACCCACTCATTCACCCACCCACCCATCCAGCCACCCACCCACTCATTCAGCCACCCACCCACTCATTCAGCCACCCACCCACTCATTCAGCCACCCATCCACTCATTCAGCCACCCACCCACTCATTCAGCCACCCATCCACTCATTCAGCCACCCACTCATTCAGCCACCCACCCACTCATTCACCCACCCACCCACCCATCCAGCCACCCACCCACTCATTCAGCCACCCACCCACTCATTCAGCCACCCATCCACTCATTCAGCCACCCACCCACTCATTCAGCCACCCATCCACTCATTCAGCCACCCACCCACTCATTCACCCACCCACCCACTCATTCAGCCACCCACCCACTCATTCACCCACCCATCCACTCATTCAGCCACCCATCCACTCACCCACCCACCCATCCACCCACTCATTCACCCACCCATCCACCCACTCATTCACCCACCCACCCACTCACCCACTCACTCACTCACTCACCCACACACTCACTCACTCACCCACTCACTCACCCACCCACTCACCTACCCACCCACCCACTCACCCACTCACTCACTCACTCACCCACCCACCCACTCACTCACTCACCCACTCACCCACCTACCCACCCACCCACCCACTCACTCACCCACCTATCCACCCACTCACTCACCCACCTACCCACCCACTCACTCACCCACCCACTCACCCACCTACCCACCCACTCACTCCACCCACCCACTCACCCACCACCCACCCACTACTCACCCACCCACACACCCACTCACCCACCACCCACTCACCTCACTCACCCACCCACTCACTCACCCCCACCACCCACCACTCACTCACTCCCTCACCCACCCACTCACTCACCCCACCCACTCACTCCACTCACCACCCACCCACCCACCCACCCACTCACTCACTCACTCACTCACTCACCCACCCACCCACTCACCCACCCACCCCACCTCACCCACTCACCACCACACCACCACCCACCCACTCACCCACTCACCCACCACCCACTCACCTCACCCTCACCACCACACTCACCCACTCACCCACCCACTCACCCACCCACCCACCCACTCACTCACCACCCCACCCACCACCCCCTACCCACCCCACTCACTCACCCACCCACCCACCCACCTCACCCACACCACCACCCACCCACCCACTCACTCACTCACTCACCACCACCCACCACTCACCCACTCACTCACTCACCCACACCACCACTCACCACCCCACTCACTCACCACCCACCCACCCACACCCCACCCACCCACCTCACTCACTCACTCACTCACCCACCCACCCACCCACTCACCCACTCACTCACTCACCCACACACTCACTCACTCACCCACTCACTCACTCACCCACCCACCTACCCACCCACTCACTCACCCACCCACTCACCCACCTACCTACCCACCCACCACTCACCCACCCACCCACCCACCCACTCACTCACTCACTCACCCACCCACCCACTCACCCACTCACTCACTCACCCACACACTCACTCACTCACTCACCCACTCACTCACTCACTCACCCACCCACTCACCTACCCACCCACCCACTCACTCACTCACTCACCCACCCACTCACCCACCCACTCACCTACCCACCCACCACTCACCCACCCACCCACTCACCCACCCACCCACCCACCCACCCACCCACCCACCCACTCACTCACTCACTCACCCACCCACCCACTCACCCACCTACCCACCCACCACTCACCCACCCACCCACTCACTCACCCACCCACTCACCTACCCACCCACCCACTCACTCACTCACTCACTCACCCACCCACTCACCCACCTACCCACCCACTCACTCACCCACCCACTCACCCACCTACCCACCCACCACTCACCCACCCACCCACCCACCCACCCACCCACTCACTCACTCACTCACCCACCCACCCACCCACTCACCCACTCACTCACTCACTCACCCACACACTCACTCACTCACTCACCCACCCACTCACTCACCCACCCACTCACCTACCCACCCACCCACTCACTCACTCACCCACCCACTCACCCACCTACCCACCCACTCACCCACCCACCCACTCACAAACCTACCCACCCACCACTCACTCACCCACCCACCCACCCACCCACTCACTCACCCACCCACCCACTCACCCACCCACCCACCCACTCACTCACTCACTCACCCACCCACCCACTCACCCACCTACCCACCCACCACTCACCCACCCACCCACTCACTCACCCACCCACTCACCTACCCACCCACCCACTCACTCACTCACTCACCCACCCACTCACCCACCTACCCACCCACTCACTCACCCACCCACTCACCCACCTACCCACCCACCACTCACCCACCCACCCACCCACTCACTCACTCACTCACCCACCCACCCACCCACTCACCCACTCACTCACTCACCCACACACTCACTCACTCACTCACCCACTCACTCACTCACTCACTCACTCACTCACTCACCCACCTACCCACCCACTCACTCACTCACTCACCCACCCACCCACTCACCCACTCACTCACTCACTCACCCACCCACCCACCCACCCACTCACTCACCCACCTACCCACCCACTCACTCACCCACTCACTCACTCACTCACCCACCCACTCACCCACCTACCCACCCACTCACTCACCCACCCACTCACCCACCTACCCACCCACTCACTCACTCACTCACCCACCCACCCACCCACAATGAGACTACTCTATCCCTTCCCTCTCGATTCCTCGCCTGGTCACGCATCACGAAGCTGTCCTCGCCTGGTCACGCATCACGAAGCTGTCCCCGCCTGGTCACGCATCACGAAGCTGTCCTCGCCTGGTCACGCATCACGAAGCTGTCCTCGCCTGGTCACGCATCACGAAGCTGTCCCCGCCTGGTCACGCATCACGAAGCTGTCCTCGCCTGGTCACGCATCACGAAGCTGTCCTCGCCTGGTCACGCATCACGAAGCTGTCCTCGCCTGGTCACGCATCACGAAGCTGTCCTCGCCTGGTCACGCATCACGAAGCTGTCCCCGCCTGGTCACGCATCACGAAGCTGTCCTCGCCTGGTCACGCATCACGAAGCTGTCCTCGCCTGGTCACGCATCACGAAGCTGTCCTCGCCTGGTCACGCATCACGAAGCTGTCCTCGCCTGGTCACGCATCACGAAGCTGTCCTCGCCTGGTCACGCATCACGAAGCTGTCCCCGCCTGGTCACGCATCACGAAGCTGTCCCCGCCTGGTCACGCATCACGAAGCTGTCCTCGCCTGGTCACGCATCACGAAGCTGTCCTCGCCTGGTCACGCATCACGAAGCTGTCCCCGCCTGGTCACTCATCACGAAGCTGTCCCCGCCTGGTCACTCATCACGAAGCTGTCCTCGCCTGGTCACGCGTCACGAAGCTGTCCTCGCCTGGTCACGCATCACGAAGCTGTCCTCGCCTGGTCACGCGTCACGAAGCTGTCCTCGCCTGGTCACGCATCACGAAGCTGTCCTCGCCTGGTCACGCATCACGAAGCTGTCCTCGCCTGGTCACGCATCACGAAGCTGTCCCCGCCTGGTCACTCATCACGAAGCTGTCCTCGCCTGGTCACGCGTCACGAAGCTGTCCTCGCCTGGTCACGCATCACGAAGCTGTCCTCGCCTGGTCACGCATCACGAAGCTGTCCTCGCCTGGTCACGCATCACGAAGCTGTCCCCGCCTGGTCACGCATCACGAAGCTGTCCCCGCCTGGTCACTCATCACGAAGCTGTCCCCGCCTGGTCACTCATCACGAAGCTGTCCTCGCCTGGTCACGCGTCACGAAGCTGTCCTCGCCTGGTCACGCATCACGAAGCTGTCCTCGCCTGGTCACGCGTCACGAAGCTGTCCTCGCCTGGTCACGCATCACGAAGCTGTCCTCGCCTGGTCACGCATCACGAAGCTGTCCTCGCCTGGTCACGCATCACGAAGCTGTCCCCGCCTGGTCACTCATCACGAAGCTGTCCTCGCCTGGTCACGCGTCACGAAGCTGTCCTCGCCTGGTCACGCATCACGAAGCTGTCCTCGCCTGGTCACGCATCACGAAGCTGTCCTCGCCTGGTCACGCATCACGAAGCTGTCCCCGCCTGGTCACGCATCACGAAGCTGTCCTCGCCTGGTCACGCATCACGAAGCTGTCCTCGCCTGGTCACGCATCACGAAGCTGTCCTCGCCTGGTCACGCATCACGAAGCTGTCCCCGCCTGGTCACGCATCACGAAGCTGTCCCCGCCTGGTCACGCATCACGAAGCTGTCCTCGCCTGGTCACGCATCACGAAGCTGTCCTCGCCTGGTCACGCATCACGAAGCTGTCCTCGCCTGGTCACGCATCACGAAGCTGTCCCCGCCTGGTCACTCATCACGAAGCTGTCCTCGCCTGGTCACGCGTCACGAAGCTGTCCTCGCCTGGTCACGCATCACGAAGCTGTCCTCGCCTGGTCACGCATCACGAAGCTGTCCTCGCCTGGTCACGCATCACGAAGCTGTCCTCGCCTGGTCACGCATCACGAAGCTGTCCTCGCCTGGTCACGCATCACGAAGCTGTCCTCGCCTGGTCACGCATCACGAAGCTGTCCTCGCCTGGTCACGCATCACGAAGCTGTCCTCGCCTGGTCACGCATCACGAAGCTGTCCCCGCCTGGTCACGCATCACGAAGCTGTCCTCGCCTGGTCACGCATCACGAAGCTGTCCTCGCCTGGTCACGCATCACGAAGCTGTCCTCGCCTGGTCACGCATCACGAAGCTGTCCTCACCTGGTCACGCATCACGAAGCTGTCCCCGCCTGGTCACGCATCACGAAGCTGTCCCCGCCTGGTCACGCATCACGAAGCTGTCCTCGCCTGGTCACGCATCACGAAGCTGTCCTCGCCTGGTCACGCATCACGAAGCTGTCCCCGCCTGGTCACGCATCACGAAGCTGTCCCCGCCTGGTCACGCATCACGAAGCTGTCCCCGCCTGGTCACGCATCACGAAGCTGTCCCCGCCTGGTCACGCATCACGAAGCTGTCCTCGCCTGGTCACGCATCACGAAGCTGTCCTCGCCTGGTCACGCATCACGAAGCTGTCCTCGCCTGGTCACGCATCACGAAGCTGTCCTCGCCTGGTCACGCATCACGAAGCTGTCCTCGCCTGGTCACGCATCACGAAGCTGTCCCCGCCTGGTCACGCATCACGAAGCTGTCCTCGCCTGGTCACGCATCACGAAGCTGTCCTCGCCTGGTCACGCATCACGAAGCTGTCCCCGCCTGGTCACGCATCACGAAGCTGTCCTCGCCTGGTCACGCATCACGAAGCTGTCCTCGCCTGGTCACGCATCACGAAGCTGTCCCCGCCTGGTCACGCATCACGAAGCTGTCCTCGCCTGGTCACGCATCACGAAGCTGTCCTCGCCTGGTCACGCATCACGAAGCTGTCCTCGCCTGGTCACGCATCACGAAGCTGTCCTCGCCTGGTCACGCATCACGAAGCTGTCCCCGCCTGGTCACGCATCACGAAGCTGTCCCCGCCTGGTCACGCATCACGAAGCTGTCCTCGCCTGGTCACTCATCACGAAGCTGTCCTCGCCTGGTCACGCGTCACGAAGCTGTCCTCGCCTGGTCACGCATCACGAAGCTGTCCTCGCCTGGTCACGCGTCACGAAGCTGTCCTCGCCTGGTCACGCATCACGAAGCTGTCCCCGCCTGGTCACGCATCACGAAGCTGTCCCCGCCTGGTCACGCATCACGAAGCTGTCCTCGCCTGGTCACGCATCACGAAGCTGTCCTCGCCTGGTCACGCATCACGAAGCTGTCCCCGCCTGGTCACGCATCACGAAGCTGTCCTCGCCTGGTCACTCATCACGAAGCTGTCCTCGCCTGGTCACGCGTCACGAAGCTGTCCTCGCCTGGTCACGCATCACGAAGCTGTCCTCGCCTGGTCACGCATCACGAAGCTGTCCCCGCCTGGTCACGCATCACGAAGCTGTCCTCGCCTGGTCACTCATCACGAAGCTGTCCTCGCCTGGTCACGCGTCACGAAGCTGTCCTCGCCTGGTCACGCATCACGAAGCTGTCCCCGCCTGGTCACGCATCACGAAGCTGTCCCCGCCTGGTCACGCATCACGAAGCTGTCCTCGCCTGGTCACTCATCACGAAGCTGTCCTCGCCTGGTCACGCGTCACGAAGCTGTCCTCGCCTGGTCACGCATCACGAAGCTGTCCTCGCCTGGTCACGCGTCACGAAGCTGTCCTCGCCTGGTCACGCATCACGAAGCTGTCCCCGCCTGGTCACGCATCACGAAGCTGTCCTCGCCTGGTCACTCATCACGAAGCTGTCCTCGCCTGGTCACGCGTCACGAAGCTGTCCTCGCCTGGTCACGCATCACGAAGCTGTCCTCGCCTGGTCACGCGTCACGAAGCTGTCCTCGCCTGGTCACGCATCACGAAGCTGTCCTCGCCTGGTCACGCATCACGAAGCTGTCCTCGCCTGGTCACGCATCACGAAGCTGTCCCCGCCTGGTCACTCATCACGAAGCTGTCCTCGCCTGGTCACGCATCACGAAGCTGTCCTCGCCTGGTCACGCATCACGAAGCTGTCCTCGCCTGGTCACGCATCACGAAGCTGTCCTCGCCTGGTCACGCATCACGAAGCTGTCCTCGCCTGGTCACGCATCACGAAGCTGTCCTCGCCTGGTCACGCATCACGAAGCTGTCCCCGCCTGGTCACGCATCACGAAGCTGTCCCCGCCTGGTCACGCATCACGAAGCTGTCCCCGCCTGGTCACGCATCACGAAGCTGTCCCCGCCTGGTCACGCATCACGAAGCTGTCCCCGCCTGGTCACGCATCACGAAGCTGTCCTCGCCTGGTCACGCATCACGAAGCTGTCCTCGCCTGGTCACGCATCACGAAGCTGTCCCCGCCTGGTCACGCATCACGAAGCTGTCCTCGCCTGGTCACGCATCACGAAGCTGTCCTCGCCTGGTCACGCATCACGAAGCTGTCCTCGCCTGGTCACGCATCACGAAGCTGTCCTCGCCTGGTCACGCATCACGAAGCTGTCCTCGCCCTACTCGATGACCGCTGTCCGCCGCGGCCGACTCGGCCCGTGACCTCCGTCTCTCGTTTGCAGGACGCTGCTGAAAATGGACAAAAACACGAAGGCCAGCAGGTACGGAGCACACCAAATGGGCCTCACAGCCGAGATCCACGGACCCTTTGGCCTAAATACATGGGGCCCACAGCCTTTTCAGGAACAAATAAAACACATTCCTGCTGCGGAGGGAGCTGGTAGGAACACGTCGGGTTGCTCGGTCAATGGCCTGCACGGTCAACGGCCAGGGCAACGTGGTGTATTCCGCAAATATGGCCGACTGTGAGGGCGGGCACAAGCCGGCGTGAGTAGGTGAAACGTTGAGTTTTATAAGGGCACCACGGGGTGAGCAGCCCCTCCCCACCCAGCCCCACCCCTCCCTCCCCACCCAGCCCCTCCCTCCCCACCCAGCCCCTCCCTGCACGACGGACACAATAATCCCCTGTGGGCTGGTGTAACTAGGAGGTTCCTAGTATGTATTGTAGTGTGTAGTGTAGTGTGTAGTGTAGTGTGTAGTGTAGCATGTAGTGTAGTGTGTATTGTAGTGTGTAGTGTAGTGTGTAGTGTAGTGTAGCATGTATTGTAGTGTGCAGTGTAGTGTGTAGTGTAGTGTAGCATGTATTGTAGTGTGTAGGGTAGTGTGTAGTGTAGTGTAGCATGTATTGTAGTGTGTAGTGTAGTGTGTAGTGTAGTGTAGCATGTATTGTAGTGTGTAGTGTGTAGTGTAGTGTAGCATGTAGTGTAGTGTGTAGTGTAGCATGTAGTGTAGTGTGTAGTGTAGTGTGTAGTGTAGTGTGTAGTGTAGCATGTAGTGTAGCATGTAGTGTAGTGTGTAGTGTAGCGTGTAGTGTAGCGTGTAGTGTAGTGTGTAGTGTAGCATGTAGTGTAGTGTGTAGTGTAGTGTGTAGTGTAGTGTGTAGTGTAGCATGTAGTGTAGCATGTAGTGTAGTGTGTAGTGTAGCGTGTAGTGTAGTGTGTAGTGTAGCATGTAGTGTAGCATGTAGTGTAGTGTGTAGTGTAGTGTGTAGTGTAGTGTGTAGTGTAGTGTGTAGTGTAGCATGTAGTGTATAGTGTGGCTACGGTACCGCTTGTTGAATTGTGTTTCCACCGAGTGTCCCCCTCACAGCGACCCAACAAACTAAACACGTGACTCCGTGCCCGTCCCTCCACCCTCGCTCCACCCTCGCTCCACCCTCGCTCCACCCTCGCTCCACCCTCACTCCGTGCCTGTCCCTCCACCCTCGCTCCACCCTCGCTCCACCCTCGCTCCACCCTCACTCCACCCTCGCTCCACCCTCACTCCACCCTCGCTCCACCCTCACTCCACCCTCGCTCCACCCTCACTCCGTGCCTGTCCCTCCACCCTCGCTCCACCCTCGCTCCACCCTCGCTCCACCCTCGCTCCACCCTCACTCCGTGCCCCTCGCTCCACCCTCGCTCCACCCTCGCTCCACCCTCACTCCACCCTCGCTCCACCCTCACTCCACCCTCGCTCCACCCTCACTCCGTGCCTGTCCCTCCACCCTCGCTCCACCCTCGCTCCACCCTCACTCCACCCTCGCTCCACCCTCACTCCACCCTCACTCCACCCTCGCTCCACCCTCACTCCACCCTCGCTCCACCCTCACTCCACCCTCACTCCACCCTCGCTCCACCCTCACTCCACCCTCGCTCCACCCTCACTCCACCCTCGCTCCACCCTCACTCCGTGCCTGTCCCTCCACCCTCGCTCCACCCTCGCTCCACCCTCGCTCCACCCTCGCTCCACCCTCACTCCACCCTCGCTCCACCCTCACTCCACCCTCGCTCCACCCTCGCTCCACCCTCGCTCCACCCTCGCTCCACCCTCACTCCACCCTCGCTCCACCCTCACTCCACCCTCGCTCCACCCTCACTCCGTGCCTGTCCCTCCACCCTCGCTCCACCCTCGCTCCACCCTCGCTCCACCCTCGCTCCACCCTCACTCCGTGCCCCTCGCTCCACCCTCGCTCCACCCTCGCTCCACCCTCACTCCACCCTCGCTCCACCCTCACTCCACCCTCGCTCCACCCTCACTCCGTGCCTGTCCCTCCACCCTCGCTCCACCCTCGCTCCACCCTCACTCCACCCTCGCTCCACCCTCACTCCACCCTCACTCCACCCTCGCTCCACCCTCACTCCACCCTCGCTCCACCCTCACTCCACCCTCACTCCACCCTCGCTCCACCCTCACTCCACCCTCGCTCCACCCTCACTCCACCCTCGCTCCACCCTCACTCCGTGCCTGTCCCTCCACCCTCGCTCCACCCTCGCTCCACCCTCGCTCCACCCTCGCTCCACCCTCACTCCACCCTCGCTCCACCCTCACTCCACCCTCGCTCCACCCTCGCTCCACCCTCACTCCACCCTCGCTCCACCCTCACTCCACCCTCGCTCCACCCTCACTCCGTGCCCGTCCCTCCACCCTCGCTCCACCCTCGCTCCGTGCCCGTCCCTCCACCCTCGCTCCACCCTCGCTCCACCCTCGCTCCACCCTCGCTCCACCCTCGCTCCACCCTCACTCCGTGCCCGTCCCTCCACCCTCGCTCCACCCTCGCTCCACCCTCGCTCCACCCTCGCTCCGTGCCCCTCGCTCCACCCTCGCTCCACCCTCGCTCCGTGCCCCTCGCTCCGTGCCCCTCGCTCCACCCTCGCTCCACCCTCGCTCCACCCTCGCTCCGTGCCCCTCGCTCCACCCTCGCTCCACCCTCGCTCCACCCTCACTCCGTGCCCGTCCCTCCACCCTCGCTCCACCCTCGCTCCACCCTCGCTCCGTGCCCGTCCCTCCACCCTCGCTCCACCCTCGCTCCACCCTCACTCCGTGCCCGTCCCTCCACCCTCGCTCCACCCTCGCTCCACCCTCGCTCCGTGCCCGTCCCTCCACCCTCGCTCCACCCTCGCTCCACCCTCGCTCCACCCTCGCTCCACCCTCGCTCCACCCTCACTCCGTGCCCGTCCCTCCACCCTCGCTCCACCCTCGCTCCACCCTCGCTCCACCCTCGCTCCGTGCCCCTCGCTCCACCCTCGCTCCACCCTCACTCCGTGCCCGTCCCTCCACCCTCGCTCCACCCTCGCTCCACCCTCGCTCCACCTTCACTCCGTGCCCGTCCCTCCACCCTCGCTCCACCCTCGCTCCACCCTCGCTCCACCCTCGCTCCACCCTCGCTCCACCCTCGCTCCACCCTCGCTCCACCCTCACTCCGTGCCCGTCCCTCCACCCTCGCTCCACCCTCGCTCCACCCTCGCTCCACCCTCGCTCCGTGCCCCTCGCTCCACCCTCGCTCCACCCTCGCTCCGTGCCCCTCGCTCCGTGCCCCTCGCTCCACCCTCGCTCCACCCTCGCTCCGTGCCCCTCGCTCCACCCTCGCTCGACCCTCTTGCCGTCTCCGCCACCCCAGCCGCCGCGTGCGATCCCGCTCCGCCACCACGGTGCTGGTGGTGCTCGCCGTGTTCCTGCTGTGCTTCGCCCCGTACCACGTGCAGCGCACCGCCCTGCTCCACGCGCAGCCACGGCCCGCAGACACCCTCCACACCCTCGCCACCCTCGCCACGCTCGCCACGCTCGCACCGACCACGACGACGACACCTCCACCCTCCTCCTCCCCCCTTCCACTCACCTCACCACCTCCTCGACCGTCCCCTCCGTCCTCCTCCTCCTCGTCCACCTCCTCCTCGTCCTCCGCCTGCGCCCGCCTGCGCCGCCTGCGAGTGAGCGCCGTGGCCTCGCACTGCCTGGCGGTGCTCAACTGCTGCCTCGATCCCCTCGTCTACTTCTTCGCCGGGGATCACTTCCGCCGCCGCCTCCTCCTCCTCATCCTGCGCGCCCGGGGGGAGACCGGGGCCGCCGCTCTGCCGGCCTCCTCCACATCTTTCGGCGGCGGCTTCGTGGCGTCGGCGCTGGCGTTCTTCCGTCCCGCCAGGCGGAGCCGCGCCAGCACCAGCGGCGCCGGTGGCGATGACGGTGACTACGAGGACGACGCCGCGAGTGGAGGGGCGGCGGTGGCGGCGGCGGCGTCTTGTTCGTCGCGAGCGCCTCAAGCCTCCGGCGGTGGCGGCGGTGGCGGCGGTGGCGGCGCACAAGCAGAACGGAGTGGAGGAACGGGAGTCGGAGCGGAGCCGGGGACGGGGAGAGGCGCCGGGGGTGGGACGGAGCGGGGGACGGGGAGAGGTGCCGGGGGTGGGACGGAGCCGGAGACAAGGAGAGGCGCCGGGGGTGGGTCGGAGCCGGGGATGGGGAGAGGTGCCGGGGGTGGGACGGCGACGGGGACAAGGAGAGGTGCCGGGGGTGGGACGGAGCCGGAGACAAGGAGAGGTGCCGGGGGTGGGACGGAGCCGGAGACAAGGAGAGGCGCCGGGGGTGGGACGGAGCCGGGGACGGGGAGAGGTGCCGGGGGTGGGACGGAGCGGGGGACGGGGAGAGAAGCTGAAGCCGGAACGGAGACGGGAGGCGGCACGGGGAGCGGACCGAGCGTAGGAGCCGGGGTCGGATGCAGAGACGCGGTCGGAACGAAAGGGACGGTCGCCGTGGCGAGAGAGGATTACGATGACGACGTGTTCCTGTGATGGCTGCGATGGTCGTCATCACCACCTCCACCGTCGTCGTCGTCACGTCCTCGTCAACAGTGACACCGTCATCAGCATCACCGCGACCACCATCACCACAACAGCTCCGTCATCACCGCCATCGACACGACCATCGCAATCGTCGTCGTCGTCACCACCACCGCAATCATCAGCATCATCTTCACCATCACGATCATCTCCACAACCACTTTCATCACTGACGTCGTCACCGTTATCAACAGCACCATCATCACCGCCATTGTCACTACCATCACTAGCGTCGTCAGCATCACAATCATCGCCGTCATCTTCACCATCATCATCTTCACCATCATCACCATCACCACCATCACCACCATCACCATCATCACCACCATCACCATCACCACCACCACCACCACCACCACGATCATCACCACCATCACCATCATCACCATCATCTCCATCACCACCATCATCATCGCTAGCGTCATCACTGTTATCAACAGCACCATCACTATCATCACCACCATCATCATCACCACCACCACCGTCACCACCACCACCGTCACCACCACCACCACCACCACTATTATTGCCAACATTTCCACCACCATCACTAACAATATCGCTGTACATGTGTACACATGAAGCTTTGAGTGTTTAATACCATTTATAACAACTGCAATTCATATTAATGTCGTACATTTCATGGCACATTTGATGCCATGTTTTTAAATCGAAAGCATGTCGCGTGATATAATGCCATTAATTAAACACGTATATATATTGAACACATTGTCACTAATGAATCTCACATTCTAACTTACCCAACCATTACGCAACACCGCGCTGTCAGGAACAATGCCTACTGCGTCACCATTGTATGCAATATATTGAAGATGTGTAATCCCATTTTCCGTGTCACCGGTTTAAATAAAATAATGTTCCTATCCTGTCTCCACCCCTCTTAGGTTGACACACACACACACAAGACAAAGGTCCCCCGCGTAGCCTACACAGACCGCCGGGGCAAGTGCTGTTTGCAAGCAGCACTCCCCAAGCTGTGGGCAGCACCACACAGGCCCGGCCGCCTTTGTCTCCCCTGTGCTGATCTTTACACGCACCAGATACTGCTCATGAAGGTAGACACAGACAAAGATCCCCCGTGTAGCCTCTAACAGACTGCAGGGGCAAGTGCTGTTAGCGAGCACCTGTGAAGGCCGGAACGGCACACGAGGGGGTGGGTGGCCAGCACCACGCCCGGCCGCCTTTGTCTCCCCAGTGGCGATGTTTACTACACACCGCTACACCAGCTACTCATTTGAGGCTGAGTCGACCTTGGGGAGGCCCTGGTTCGACTCGTCGCTTGTGTTGGCCATGAGCGGGAATCGAACTCACACACACACGTACACATACGTACACACACACACACGTACACACACACACACACACGTACACACACACGCACACACACACGTGCACACACACACACGTACACACACACACACACGCACACACACACACGTACACACACACACACGTACACACACACACACGTGCACACACGCACACGTACACACACGCACACAAGTACACACACACACACGTACACACACACGTACACACACACACACGTGCACACACACACACGTGCACACACACACACGTACACACACACAAGTACACACACACACACGCACACAAGTACACACACACGTACACACACACGTGCACACACACACACGTGTACACACACACACGTACACACACACACACGTACACACACACAAGTACACACACACAAGTACACACACGTACACACACACGTACACACACAATCTCCCGCCAGCACCATCGCCGGCAGGAAGTTTCACAACGTCCACCTCAACCGCCAGCTCTCCGCAGCGCTTGCTCACACGGCGGCGGCGGCGGCAGTGGCAGCATCCTCACCGCAAGCGCTCACAGCCTCACGCCCTCCACGACGCACGAGGAGAGGCCTCACGATGGCCGCGATGTCCACCCCGTGTCTCCGTGTCCCTGCTGGAAGTCCACGCATCGTCCCTCCCTCTCCCCCGTGTCCCCGTGTCTCTGTGTCTCTGTGTCTCCGTGTCTCCCTCCCCGTGTCCCCATGTCTCCGTGTGTCCGTGTCTCTCTGTCACTGTGTCCCCGTGTCCCCGTGTCTCCGTGTCTCCGTGTCTCTGTCACTGTGTCCCAGTGTCTCCGTGTCTCCATGTCCCGTGTCCCCGTGTCCCCGTGTCTCCGTGTCTCCATGTCCCGTGTCTCCGTGTCTCCGTCCGCCCCGTGTCTCCGTGTCCCCGTGTCTCCATGTCCCCGTGCCCCCGTGTCCCCGTGTCCCCGTGTCTCCGTGTCCCCCTTCACCCGGCGTGTCCCTAGAAGTCCACGCATCGTCCCTTCCTCTCCCCCGTGTCCCCGTGTCTCCGTGTCTCCGTCCGCCCCGTGTCTCCGTGTCTCCCTTCACCCGGCGTGTCCCTAGAAGTCCACGCATCGTCCCTTCCTCTCCCCCGTGTCCCCGTGTCTCCGTGTCTCCGTCCGCCCCGTGTCTCCGTGTCTCCCTTCACCCGGCGTGTCCCTAGAAGTCCACGCATCGTCCCTTCCTCTCCCCCGTGTCCCCGTGTCTCCGTGTCTCCGTCCGCCCCGTGTCTCCGTGTCTCCGTGTCTCCGTGTCCCCCTTCACCCGGCGTGTCCCTAGAAGTCCACGCATCGTCCCTTCCTCTCCCCCGTGTCTCCGTGTCCCCGTGTCCCCGTGTCTCCGTGTCTCCGTCCGCCCCGTGTCTCCGTGTCTCCGTGTCCCCCTTCACCCGGCGTGTCCCTAGAAGTCCACGCATCGTCCCTTCCTCTCCCCCGTGTCCCCGTGTCCCCGTGTCCCCGTGTCTCCGTGTCTCCGTCCGCCCCGTGTCTCCGTGTCTCCGTGTCCCCCTTCACCCGGCGTGTCCCTAGAAGTCCACGCATCGTCCCTTCCTCTCCCCCGTGTCCCCGTGTCCCCGTGTCTCCGTGTCTCCGTATCTCCGTGTCCCCCGTCACGTCCCTAGAAGTCCACACATCGTCCCTTCCTCTCCCAGTCCCCGTAGCGAGTGGGCTCAGGGCCCCGGGGGCCCCCCCTCTCCCCCGTACGCGGGTTCACGCCCCCCGGGAACTCTGTGGGAACACAAAGGTTGGGGGGAGGGGGGGGTCAAGAGGTCAAGGGGTCACCACGGTGGCTAGATGTTGACTACCTCGCCTGGTGTGCAGGAGGTCGTGGGTTCGATCCCGACCCTGACGCCTGCTGCTGCTGTATATTTGGAGTTTGCGTCTCTCTCATCATCATCATCATCACGGTGCCCTGGAGATGTTGACTACCTCGCCTGGTACGCAGGAGGTCGTGGGTTCGATCCCGACCCTGACGCCTGCTGCTGCTGCTGTATATTTGGAGTTTGCGTGTCTCTCTCGCTCTCACCAGCTTCTCCGCTTTTTCCCCTCCATATTTAGACTAAACATCGCCACACGTTTAGAATATTTGGCTGCCGCGATAAATCTCCACACGATGACGAGATATAATTTGCTACGGCACAGAAGCGTCGCATGGCTCAGTGGGCCTGACCTGCTAAAAAAAAAACAAAAAGGTGTCAGTTTTGTTGCCAGATAGAAGGGTAAAAAAAACAATCGTATTTTTTACTGGCAAACGAGGTTCCAATGGAGTTTTAAAATTGTTCACGTGACTGTCGCGTTACGAGCGCCGCGTAGTAGCGTCGTTCAGTCGTTTACAACGTCAGGGAAATGTGAAATTCTCCCAAATACATCTGTCGGCAGTATCTGAGCACGCGTGACAGCGCTGCCCTCGCCGCTGTTGACGGTGTGAGGAGCGTGCCGCTCACTCTCCAGGGAGCCAGCGTCGCCACCGTCGCCACCGTCGCTCCGTGATGCCTCCACCTCCTCCACCTCCGCCTGGTCCAGTCGGCCGAGGGGCGTTCGCGGTTTGCGTGGGGGGGCCGGGCCCCCCGGCTCTCGCTGCGCGGAGAGTGGACGGCAGAGAAGCGCGGGGAGCGGGGGGCGCCCCCCAAACACTGCACGCACAGACAAAGATCCACCGTGTAGCCTCGACAGACTGTAGGGGCAAGTGCTGTTAGTAGCAGCAACTATGAAGGTAGACAGACAAAGATCCCCCGTGTAGCCTCAACAGACTGCTGGGGCAAGTGCTGTTAGTAGCAGCAACTATGAAGGTAGACACAGACAAAGATCCCCCGTGTAGCCTCGAACAGACTGCTGGGGCAAGTGCTGTTAGTAGCACCTATTAAGGTAGACACAGACAAAGATCCACTGCTGCTGCTGTATATTTGGAGTGTGCATGTCTCTCTCTGTCATCATCATCACGGTGGCTAGGAGATGTTGACTACCTCGCCTGGTGTGCAGGAGGTCGTGGGTTCGATCCCTACCCTGACGCCTGCTGCTGTGTATTTGGAGTCTGTGTCTCTCTCATCATCATCATCACGGTGGCTAGGAGATGTTGACTACCTCGCCTGGTGTGCAGGAGGTCGTGGGTTCGATCCCTACCCTGATGCCTGCTGCTGTGTATTTGGAGTCTGTCTCTCTCTCATCATCATCATCACGGTGGCTAGGAGATGTTGACTACCTCGCCTGGTGTGCAGGAGGTCGTGGGTTCGATCCCTAACCTGATGCCTGCTGCTGTGTATTTGGAGTCTGTGTCTCTCTCATCATCATCATCACGGTGGCTAGGAGATGTCGACTACCTCGCCTGGTGTGCAGGAGGTCGTGGGTTCGATCCCTACCCTGACGCCTGCTGCTGTATATTTGGAGTCTGTCTCTCTCTCATCATCATCATCACGGTGGCTAGGAGATGTTAACTACCTCGCCTGGTCTACAGGAGGTCGTGGGTTCGATCCCTACCCTGATGCCTGCTGCTGTGTATTTGGAGTCTGTCTCTCTCTCATCATCATCATCACGGTGGCTAGGAGATGTTAACTACCTCGCCTGGTCTACAGGAGGTCGTGGGTTCTGTGTGTCTCTCTCCCTCCCTCCCCGTGGTCGCGTGGATGTGTCTCTCTCCGGGTCCTACGGCTTTCCCTCCACATTTAGAATCAACATCGCCACGCGTTTAGATGATTTGGCCACTGATATAAAGCCTGGTAACACAACCGTGTACAGTACATAAATAATACCGTATCTACAACTTGACACTATTGTGAATAATAATTTACATTCTAGATTTGAAGCTTTCGTGACTGCAAGGAATCATCTTCTTAGGTTTTTTCGGTAAAGTCACGTAGAAAGTAAAATAAAATAAAAACAAAAATCACGACGTTTCGGAGGCAACACAAGTCTCCGTCATCAGGTGGGACCGTCACAGCCAGATTAGCTGCATCAAGCCCACCTGATGACGGAGACTTGTGTTGCCTCCGAAACGTCGTGATTTTTGTTTTTATTTTATTTTACTTTCTACGTGACTTTACCGAAAAGACCTAAGAAAATAATTGACATTATTAAGTAACTGTACACTACTTGCGAATAATTCTTTACACTATAAAATAACCTTAAATTGTGAACAATTATTTACACGTTCAAATAACTTTATACTTTGTTCTTTGGTTCTTTTGGTAAAGTCACGTATCAAGATAAAATAATAAATTAAATTAAATACTAGCATACGACGTTTCGATTGCGACACAAGCAATCATCATCAGGTATAAATTAATAAATTTAAAGTATTTTATTAATTATTTTATCTTGATACGTGACTTTACCGAAAGAACCAAATAATAATTCCTGCAGTCACAAAAGCTCCAAATAAAGTTTTTTATACTTTGTGTTATTATTTACACTATTAAATAGCTTTACACTTTGTTAACAATTATTTACACTATTAAATATCTCTACACACACACTTTGTGTTAACTATTCTCTCCCGCGAGACCCGGAACGATTTTTTTCGTTCCGCTTCCATCGCAGCCCGGACGACAACGTGAGGGACCTCGACCCCAGCCTGAGGCCTGGCCAACAACCACAACAACAACCACCACAACCACAACAACAACAACAACCACAACAACAACCACGACAACAACCACAACAACAACCACCACAACCACAACAACAACAACCACCACAACCACAACAACAACAACAACCACGACAACAACCACAACAACAACCACCACAACCACAACAACAACAACCACCACAACCACAACCACGAC
This sequence comes from Lampetra fluviatilis, assembly GCF_964198595.1. Lineage (NCBI taxonomy): Eukaryota > Metazoa > Chordata > Hyperoartia > Petromyzontiformes > Petromyzontidae > Lampetra > Lampetra fluviatilis. The sequence goes on along the minus strand of NC_136341.1, from coordinate 3,819,214 downwards.
AACAACCACAACAACAACCACCACAACCACAACAACAACAACAACCACAACCACGACAACAACCACAACAACAACCACCACAACCACAACAACCACCACAACCACGACAACAACCACAACAACAACCACAACCACCACGACAACAACCACAACAACAACAACCACGACCACAACCACAACCACCACGACAACAACAACCACAACAACCACGACAACAACCACAACAACCACCACAACCACAACCACGACAACAACCACAACAACAACCACAACCACCACGACAACAACAACAACTACCACAACAACAACAACCACAACAACCACGACAACAACCACAACAACAACCACCACGACAACAACCACAACAACAACCACCACGACAACAACAACAATCTCTGCCGCGACTCACACGAGGCGCCCAGGAGGCAGCGAAGGGAAGCGGCAGCCATTGCGGTCATTGTCGTGAGGGGCGGGGCGTGGGGGGTGAGGGGAGGGGCGTGGGGGGTGAGGGGAGGGGCGTGGGGGGTGAGGGGAGGGGCGTGGGGGGTGAGGGGAGGGGCGTGAGGTGAGGGTGGGGAGTGAGGGGCGGGGCGTGGGGGGTGAGGGGAGGGGCGTGGGGTGAGAGTGGGGAGTGAGGGGCGGGGCGTGGGGGGTGAGGGGAGGGGCGTGAGGGGTGAGGGGCGGGGCGTGGGGGGTGAGGGGAGGGGCGTGGGGGGTGAGGGGCGGGGCGTGGGGGGTGAGGGGAGGGGCGTGGGGGGTGAGGGGAGGGGCGTGGGGTGAGGGTGGGGAGTGAGGGGCGGGGCGTGGGGGGTGAGGGGCGTAGGGGGTAAGGGGAGGGGCGTGGGGGGTGAGGGGAGGGGCGTGGGGGGTGAGGGGCGGGGCGTGGGGGTGAGGGGCGGGGCGTGGGGGGTGAGGGGGGTGAGGGGCGGGGCGTGGGAGGTGTGATGATTGCTTGTGTTGCAGTCGAAACGTCGTGAGAATTTTATTGTTTTATGTTTTTATTATTTTATTATTTCCCTTCTACGCGACTTTAAAAAAATATAAAACAATAAAATTGTATTGTTTTATGTTTTTATTATTTTATTATTTCCCTTCTACGCGACTTTAAAAAAATATAAAACAATAAAATTGTATTGTTTTATGTTTTTATTATTTTATTATTTCCCTTCTACGCGACTTTAAAAAAATATAAAACAATAAAATTGTATTGTTTTATGTTTTTATTATTTTATTATTTCCCTTCTACGCGACTTTAAAAAAATATATAAAACAATAAAATTGTATTGTTTTATGTTTTTATTATTTTATTATTTCCCTTCTACGCGACTTTAAAAAAATATAAAACAATAAAATTGTATTGTTTTATGTTTTTATTATTTTATTATTTCCCTTCTACGCGACTTTAAAAAAATATAAAACAATAAAATTGTATTGTTTTATGTTTTTATTATTTTATTATTTCCCTTCTACGCGACTTTAAAAAAATATAAAACAATAAAATTGTATTGTTTTATGTTTTTATTATTTTATTATTTCCCTTCTACGCGACTTTAAAAAAATATAAAACAATAAAATTGTATTGTTTTATATTTTTATTATTTTATTATTTCCCTTCTGCGCGACTTTACCGAACGAACCAAGAATTTTAATCCCTGCAGTCGCGAAATCTGTAAATCGAAAAGTGACACTTTTTGATTTACTGATTGGCCGTGTCGGGTGGTGGAGGGATGCGACACATTTATACTTAACGCGATCCAACCCACAAACCTTTATGTGCGTCTTATAATCCGGTGTTGTGAGTGTGCAACTTTACCAGGTGCGTCTTATAATCCGGTATTGTAAGTGTGCAACTTTACCGTGTGCGTCTTATAATCCGGTGTTGTGTGTGTGCAACTTTACCGTGTGCGTCTTATAATCCGGTGTTGTGTGTGTGCAACTTTACCAGGTGCGTCTTATAATCCGGTATTGTAAGTGTGCAACTTTACCGTGTGCGTCTTATAATCCGGTGTTGTGAGTGTGCAACTTTACCGTGTGCGTCTTATAATCCGGTATTGTGAGTGTGCAACTTTACCGTGTGCGTCTTATAATCCGGTATTGTGAGTGTGCAACTTTACCGTGTGCGTCTTATAATCCGGTGTTGTGAGTGTGCAACTTTACCGTGTGCGTCTTATAATCCGGTATTGTGAGTGTGCAACTTTACCGTGTGCGTCTTATAATCCGGTGTTGTGTGTGTGCAACTTTACCGTGTGCGTCTTATAATCCGGTGTTGTGTGTGTGCAACTTTACCAGGTGCGTCTTATAATCCGGTATTGTAAGTGTGCAACTTTACCGTGTGCGTCTTATAATCCGGTGTTGTGAGTGTGCAACTTTACCGTGTGCGTCTTATAATCCGGTATTGTGAGTGTGCAACTTTACCGTGTGCGTCTTATAATCCGGTATTGTGAGTGTGCAACTTTACCGTGTGCGTCTTATAATCCGGTGTTGTGTGTGTGCAACTTTACCAGGTGCGTCTTATAATCCGGTATTGTAAGTGTGCAACTTTACCGTGTGCGTCTTATAATCCGGTGTTGTGAGTGTGCAACTTTACCGTGTGCGTCTTATAATCCGGTATTGTGAGCGTGCAACTTTACCGTGTGCGTCTTATAATCCGGTATTGTGAGTGTGCAACTTTACCGTGTGCGTCTTATAATCCGGTGTTGTGAGTGTGCAACTTTACCGTGTGCGTCTTATAATCCGGTATTGTGTGTGTGCAACTTTACCAGGTGCGTCTTATAATCCGGTGTTGTGTGTATGCAACTTTACCGTGTGCGTCTTATAATCCGGTATTGTGTGTGTGCAACTTTACCGTGTGCGTCTTATTATCCGGTGTTGTAAGTGTGCAACTTTACCGTGTGCGTCTTATAATCCGGTATTGTGAGTGTGCAACTTTACCGTGTGCGTCTTATAATCCGGTATTGTGAGTGTGCAACTTTACCGTGTGCGTCTTATAATCCGGTATTGTGAGTGTGCAACTTTACCGTGTGCGTCTTATAATCCGGTGTTGTGAGTGTGCAACTTTACCGTGTGCGTCTTATAATCCGATATTGTGAGTGCGCAACTTTACCGTGTGCGTCTTATAATCCTGTGTTGTGAGTGTGCAACTTTACCGTGTGCGTCTTATAATCCGATATTGTGAGTGCGCAACTTTACCGTGTGCGTCTTATAATCCGGTGTTGTGAGTGTGCAACTTTACCGTGTGCGTCTTATAATCCGGTATTGTGAGTGTGTAACTTTACCGTGTGCGTCTTATAATCCGGCACAAATATCTGTCCCCCCCCCCATTCACCCCGCTGGTGGCCTTGTAGGGGACCGCGGCGATTTGACGCCGCCAACACAAAGAGAATCACTTCCTGCTAATCGTGTTAATCGAAGACGTCTGCCAGCGAGCGATTAAAAAAAAAACCTCATAATTCGCGCAAAGCGCAACAACAAAAACAAACAAACACCGCGACGAAACGACTCTCAATCTTTTCACGAAATGTAAAAAAATATTAATTTTATTATCATCATCATCGTCGTACTGTACCGTATACAAAGAAAGTAGTTTCGGCCCGCTAGGAATGTTACCCCCCCCCACCGCCGCGTATCCATGCGCCGGTTGGGCTCCCACCGCGGGACCAAACCACCGCCACACACCCCACCTCGTGTCCGTGCGCGCGTTCGCGAGCACTACTTTCCGACACACCACCACCACCTCAACACCCCCACGGCGATTCAACAATTCACGCTCCGCCTGTCGCGATTACACCTTCACATCGATCACTCGGCGACCTTTCCTATCGATCGATTACAAATAATCATTAATTTTAGTCGACAAATCCGCCGATCACAGGCAGAGCTGGGGGCTCATGGAGCTGCCAGGCTAAAGGCCGCGCGCGAGGTCCGACGTTTCGCGAGATGTCTGGCCGAGCCGTGGGCAGGGTGGCGCTGCTGGGGGTCGCCTCGCTGCTGTCCGCTCTGCTGCTGCTCCTACAGGCGCAGTGTCCCGCCTGGAGGTGTTCGGGCAACGGGAGGCACGGGATGACCGTGGTGGTGGTGGACAGAGAGAGCCACAACCACCACCACCAACAACAACATCAGCTGCAGGACAACAACAACCATCATCAGCAGCATGACGATGTTGATGAGTTTCAATACAACCAGCAGCTGCATCCTGCCAACAAGATGCAGCATCAGAGCCATCATCAGCATCATCATCAGGAGATCAACAACAAGCACAACAACAACAACAACGCTCGCCATCAACCATCGCTCACTCCATCACCACCAGAACCTCACCCGCCCCCACCACCTGCACAACCACCACCACCACCACCACCTTCAACAACAACAACAACAACCACCACAACAACCTGGCCACCATCTCGACACCGACATCTTCGTCGGGCCTTCCCCGCGCGCCTGCTGGAGCCTCGGGTTCGCCTGGATCTGAGCGGGCACGACGTGGTGGTCTTCTTGCACATCCAGAAGACGGGGGGCACCACCTTCGGGAGGCACCTCGTGAGGGATGCTCGCCTCCCCGTGCCCTGTCGCTGTGCCAGGGCGCACAAACGATGCGTATGCGCCAGGCCTAGCAGGCAGCCCACGCGGGCGGTGCGTGGGCTGGGGCAGGGGCTGGGACGTGGGCTAGGAGGTGGGCTGGGGTATGGGCTGGGCCCGAGCGCCGTGCGGGAGCGCGCCGTCAAGGAGGCCGCGGGAGATGGGAACTCGGGCGGTGATGGAGATGGTGGTGGAGGTGGTGGTGGTGGTGGTGTTGGAGGTGGTGGTGTTGGTGGTGGTGTTGGTGGTGGTGGACGTGGTGATGGAGGTGGTGGTGGACGTGGTGATGGAGGTGGTGGTGGACGTGGTGATGAAGGTGTTGGTGATGGTGGTGATGATGGTGATGGAGGTGTTGGTGGTGGTGGTGGTGTTGGTGGACGTGGTGATGGAGGTGTTGGTGATGGAGGTGGTGGTGGTGTTGGTGGACGTGGTGATGGAGGTGGTGGTGGTGGACGTGGTGATGGAGGTGTTGGTGGACGTGGTGTTAGTGGTGTTGGTGGACGTGGTGATGGAGGTGTTGGTGGTGGTGGACGTGTTGATGGTGGTGGTCGGAGTCGCAACATCCCGGCCGCTGCGGTGGCCACCGTGAACTCTGCTGCGGTGGCGGTGGCGGCGGCGGCGGCTCTGTCCGGAGACTCGGCATCCACCAGGACAGGAGACGCGGACGAGGTGACGACCACGACGACGAAGTGGAGGAGGAGGAAGAGGAGGAGGACGGACAACGACGGTGGTGGTGGCGGTGGACCGCCGCCGTCGCCAGGGCCCGCCGTCTCGGGCGGTGGGCGCGGAACGTCGGACACGTGGCTCTTCTCCCGCTTCTCGACGGGCTGGCGCTGCGGCCTGCACGCCGACTGGACCGAGCTGCGGGCCTGCGTCCCCGCGCTCTTCGAGGGTGCCGGAGGGCCGCCCAGGTGAGGAAGTCTATGGTGCAGTGCTGAGTCTATGGTGCAGTGCTGAGTCTATGGTGCAGTGTTGAGTCTATGGGTAGTGTGGGTCTATGGTGCAGTGTTGAGTCTATGGTGCAGTGTTGAGTCTATGGGTAGTGTGGGTCTATGGTGCAGTGTTGAGTCTATGGTGCAGTGCTGAGTCTATGGTGCAGTGTTGAGTCTATGGTGCAGTGTTGAGTCTATGGTGCAGTGTTGAGTCTATGGGACAGTGTTGAGTCTATGGTGCAGTGTTGAGTCTATGGGTAGTGTTGAGTCTATGGTGCAGTGTTGAGTCTATGGTGCAGTGTTGAGTCTATGGTGCAGTGTTGAGTCTATGGTGCAGTGTTGAGTATATGGTGCAGTGTTGAGTCTATGGTGCAGTGTTGAGTCTATGGTGCAGTGTTGAGTCTATGGGACAGTGTTGAGTCTATGGTGCAGTGTTGAGTCTATGGTGCAGTGTTGAGTCTATGGTGCAGTGTTGAGTCTATGGGTAGTGTGGGTCTATGGTGCAGTGTTGAGTCTATCGTGCAGTGTTGAGTCTATGGGTAGTGTTGAGTCTATGGTGCAGTGTTGAGTCTGTGGGCAGTGTTGAGTCTATAGGTAGTGTTGAGTCTATGGGCAGTGTTGAGTCTATGGGCAGTGTTGAGTCTATGGGCAGTGTTGAGTCTATGGGCAGTGTTGAGTCTATGGTGCAGTGTTGAGTCTATGGGTAGTGTTGAGTCTATGGGCAGTGTTGAGTCTATGGTGCAGTGTTGAGTCTATAGTGCAGTGTTGAGTCTATGGGGCAGTGTTGAGTCTATGGGCAGTGTTGAATATATGGGCAGTGTTGAGTCTATGGGTGGTGTTGAATCTACGGGCAGTGTTAAGTCTATGGTGCAGTGTTGAGTCTATGGGCAGTGTTGAGTCTATGGGTAGTGTTGAGTCTATGGTGCAGTGCTGAGTCTATGGTGCAGTGCTGAGTCTATGGGCAGTGTTGAGTCTATGGGTGGTGTTGAGTCTATGGGTAGTGTTGAGTCTATGGTGCAGTGTTGAGTCTATGGGCAGTGTTTAGTCAATGGGTAGTGTTGAGTCTATGGTGAGTCTATGGGCAGTGTTGAGTCTATGGGCAGTGTTGAGTCTATGGGTAGTGTTGAGTCTATGGTGAGTCTATGGACAGTGTTGAGTCTATGGTGAGTCTATGGACAGTGTTGAGTCTATGGTGAGTTTATGGGCAGTGTTGAGTCTATGGGCAGTGTTGAGTCTATGGTGAGTCTATGGGTAGTGTTGAGTCTATGGTGAGTCTATGGACAGTGTTGAGTCTATGGTGAGTCTATGGACAGTGTTGAGTCTATGGTGAGTCTATGGGTAGTGTTGAGTCTATGGTGAGTTTATGGGCAGTGTTGAGTCTATGGGCAGTGTTGAGTCTATGGGCAGTGTTGAGTCTATGGTGAGTCTATGGGCAGTGTTGAGTCTATGGGCAGTGTTGAGTCTATGGTGAGTCTATGGGCAGTGTTGAGTCTATGGGTAGTGTTGAGTCTATGGTGAGTCTATGAGTCTATGGTGAGTCTATGGTGCAGTGTTGAGTCTATGGGCAGTGTTGAGTCTATGGTGAGTCTATGGGCAGTGTTGAGTCTATGGGCAGTGTTGAGTCTATGGTGAGTCTGGGTAGTGTTGAGTCTATGGTGAGTCTATGGACAGTGTTGAGTCTATGGTGAGTCTATGGACAGTGTTGAGTCTATGGTGAGTTTATGGGCAGTGTTGAGTCTATGGGCAGTGTTGAGTCTATGGTGAGTCTATGGGCAGTGTTGAGTCTATGGGCAGTGTTGAGTCTATGGTGAGTCTATGGGCAGTGTTGAGTCTATAGGTAGTGTTGAGTCTATGGTGAGTCTATGGTGCAGTGTTGAGTCTATGGGCAGTGTTGAGTCTATGGCGAGTCTATGGGCAGTGTTGAGTCTATGGGCAGTGTTGAGTCTATGGTGAGTCTATGGGTAGTGTTGAGTCTATGGTGAGTCTATGGACAGTGTTGAGTCTATGGTGAGTTTATGGGCAGTGTTGAGTCTATGGGCAGTGTTGAGTCTATGGTGAGTCTATGGGTAGTGTTGAGTCTATGGTGAGTCTATGGACAGTGTTGAGTCTATGGTGAGTCTATGGACAGTGTTGAGTCTATGGTGAGTCTATGGACAGTGTTGAGTCTATGGTGAGTTTATGGGCAGTGTTGAGTCTATGGTGAGTCTATGGGCAGTGTTGAGTCTATGGTGAGTCTATAGACAGTGTTGAGTCTATGGTGAGTCTATGGGCAGTGTTGAGTCTATGGTGAGTCTATAGACAGTGTTGAGTCTATGGTGAGTCTATAGACAGTGTTGAGTCTATGTTGAGTCTATGGGCAGTGTTGAGTCTATGGTGAGTCTATGGGCAGTGTTGAGTCTATGGTGAGTCTATAGACAGTGTTGAGTCTATGGTGAGTCTATAGACAGTGTTGAGTCTATGGTGAGTCTATGGGCAGTGTTGAGTCTATGGTGAGTCTATGGGCAGTGTTGAGTCTATGGTGAGTCTATAGACAGTGTTGAGTCTATGGTGAGTCTATGGGCAGTGTTGAGTCTATGTTGAGTCTATGGGCAGTGTTGAGTCTATGGTGAGTCTATAGACAGTGTTGAGTCTATGGTGAGTCTATAGACAGTGTTGAGTCTATGGTGAGTCTATGGGCAGTGTTGAGTCTATGGTGAGTCTATAGACAGTGTTGAGTCTATGGGCAGTGTTGAGTCTATGGTGAGTCTATGGGCAGTGTTGAGTCTATGGTGAGTCTATAGACAGTGTTGAGTCTATGTTGAGTCTATGGGCAGTGTTGAGTCTATGGTGAGTCTATGGGCAGTGTTGAGTCTATGGTGAGTCTATGGGCAGTGTTGAGTCTATGGTGCGTCTATGGGCAGTGTTGAGTCTATGGTGAGTCTATGGGCAGTGTTGAGTCTATGGTGAGTCTATGGGCAGTGTTGAGTCTATGGTGCGTCTATGGGCAGTGTTGAGTCTATGGTGAGTCTATGGGCAGTGTTGAGTCTATGGTGAGTCTATGGGCAGTGTTGAGTCTATGGTGAGTCTATGGGCAGTGTTGAGTCTATGGTGCGTCTATGGGCAGTGTTGAGTCTATGGTGAGTCTATGGGCAGTGTTGAGTCTATGGGATAGTGTTGAGTCACTACCGCCCCCCCCCGCCACAGGAACTACTACTACATCACGCTGCTGCGGGAGCCCACGGCGCGCTACCTCAGCGAGTGGCAGCACGTCCGCCGTGGCGCCACGTGGCGCTCCTCCCCGCACCTCTGCGCGGGCCGCCCCCCGGCCCGCGGCGAGCTGCCCCCGTGTTACCCCGGCGCCGACTGGTCGGGGGTCTCCCTCGCCGACTTCCTGGCCTGCCCGCACAACCTCGCGGCCAACCGGCAGACGCGCATGCTCGCCGACCTGCGCCTGGTCGCCTGCTACAACGCCACGGCCGTCGGCGGCGCCGACCGCGACCGCCGCATGCTCGACAGCGCCAAGCGCAACCTCCGCGCGATGCCCTTCTTCGGGCTGACGGAGCGCCAGCGAGACAGCCAGGCGCTGTTCGAGGACGCCTTCGGCATGGCGTTCGGCGCCGGCTTCGAGCAGCTCAACGCCACGAGGGCCGGCGGGGCCATGGCGACGGCGGGCGGCGTGCTGGACGGGGCGGCGCGCCGCGAGATCGCCAGGATCAACGCGCTGGACGCGCGGCTCTACGCGTACGCGCTCGAACTGTTCGAGGGACGCGTCGAGGCGCTGGCCGAGCGCAGGCGGCGCGACGGCGGCGGCGGCGAGCGGTGGAGGCAGGAGGAGGTGGTGGAGGAGGTGGAGGAGGAGGTGGAGGAGGAGGAGAGGGTGAAGAAGGCCGGGAAGGCCAGAGGCAGGTGAGATGGCGGGAGGACTGTTGATGAGGTGGAGCGTGGTGGGGGTGAGATGGTGGACCGGTGATGAAGTGGAGTGGAGAGGGAGACGGGCAGAGGAGGTGAGATGGTGGACCGGTGATGAAGAGGAGAAGGAGAGAGGGGCAGAGGAGGTGATGAAGAGGAGCGGTGATGAGGAGGAGGGCGACAGATTTCGACGACCGGCGGTCCCCGCCGCGTTTGGAGATCGTCGGCCGAGCCGTGGCCGTGCCGAGTTCTCCCGGCGACCACCGCTGGCTTCTGGCCTCGCCCTTCTTGGGCATCGTCATCGTCACCGTCCGTGTCGGCTTCGGCCTCTCTGCGTCGAGGCTTCGGCCTCTGCGTGGAGGCTTCGGCCTCTGCGTGGAGGCTTCGGCCTCTGCGTGGAGGTTTCGGCCTCTGCGTGGAGGCTTCGGCCTCTGCGTGGAGGCTTCGGCCTCTGCGTGGAGGCTTCGGCCTCTGCGTGGAGGCTTCGGCCTCTGCGTGGAGGCTTCGGCCTCTGCGTGGAGGCTTCGGTGAAGCTACAGCAGCTACAGCAGCAGCTACAGCAGCTACAGCAGCAGCAGCTACAGCAGCAGCAGCAGCAGCTACAGCAGCTGCAGCTACAGCAGCTGCAGCTACAGCAGCTACAGCAGCTACAGCAGCAGCAGCAGCTACAGCAGCAGCAGCTACAGCAGCTACAGCAGCTACAGCAGCAGCAGCAGCTACAGCAGCAACAGCAGCAGCTACAGCAGCAGCAGCTACAGCAGCTACAGCAGCTACAGCAGCAGCTACAGCAGCTACAGCAGCAGCTACAGCAGCTGTAGCAGCAGCTACAGCAGCTGTAGCAGCAGCTACAGCAGCAGGATCTCCGCATGAGGCATCCAACTCCTGAACTTCCACCATCAGCTGCCACCACCACAACCGACATCGCCACCACCATCACCACTACCGACATCGCCACCACCATCACCACTACCGACATCACCACCACCATCACCACCACCATCACCACTACCGACATCGCCACCACCATCACCACTACCGACATCACCACCACCATCACCACCACCATCACCACTACCGACATCGCCACCACCATCACCACTACCGACATCGCCACCACCATCACCACTACCGACATCGCCACCACCATCACCACTACCATCACCACTACCGACATCGCCACCACCATCACCACTACCGACATCGCCACAACCATCACCACTACCGACATCACCACCACCATCACCACCACCATCACCACTACCGACATCGCCACCACCATCACCACTACCGACATCGCCACCACCATCACCACTACCGACATCGCCACCACCATCACCACCACCATCACCACTACCGACATCGCCACCACCACTACCGACATCGCCACCACCATCACCATTACCGACATCACCACCACCATCGCCACTACCGACATCACCACCACCATCACCACTACCGACATCGCCACCACCACCACCACTACCGACATCGCCACCACCATCACCACTACCGACATCACCATCACCACCACCATCACCACTACCGACATCGCCACCACCACCACCACTACCGACATTGCCACCACCATCACCACTACCGACATCACAACCACCATCGCCACTACCGACATCACCACTACCATCGCCACCACCACCACCACCACTACCGACATCGCCACCACCATCACCACTACCGACATCGCCACCACCATCACCACTACCGACATCACCATCACCACCACCATCACCACTACCGACATCGACACCACCATCACCACTACCGACATCGCCACCACCATCACCACTACCGACATCGCCACCACCATCACCACCACCATCACCACTACCGACATCGCCACCACCATCACCACTACCGACATCACAACCACCATCGCCACTACCGACATCACCACCACCATCACCACTACCGACATCGCCACCACCACCACCACTACCGACATCGCCACCACCATCACCACTACCGACATCACAACCACCATCGCCACTACCGACATCACCACCACCATCGCCACCACCACCACCACCACTACCGACATCGCCACCACCATCACCACTACCGACATCGCCACCACCATCACCACTACCGACATCACCACCACCATCGCCACTACCGACATCACCACCACCATCGCCACCACCACCACCACCACTACCGACATCGCCACCACCATCACCACTACCGACATCGCCACCACCATCGCCACTACCGACATCACCACCACCATCGCCACCACCACCACCACCACTACCATCGGTAGTAGTTAGTCGGTGGTGGTGGTGGTGGTGGTATAGGGGAGGGTACGTGGGTGGGTGTGGGGGGGGTACAGGGGCGGGGGCTTCAGGGTCACGGTTCAACATTTCCTGATGCTTGTTTTGTTTTGCACTGAGGAGCCCAAAACTATGGATCATGTACGCGGGCTGTGTCTCTCTGTCTCTCTCTGTGTCTCTGTGTCTCTCTCTGTCTCTCTCTGTGTCTCTCTGTCTCTCTCTGTCTCTCTGTGTGTCTCTGTGTCTCTCTCTGTCTCTCTCTGTGTCTCTGTGTCTCTCTCCGTCTCTCTCTGTGTCTCTGTGTCTCTCTCCGTCTCTCTCTGTGTCTCTGTGTCTCTCTCCGTCTCTCTCTGTCTCTCTGTGTGTCTCTCTGTCTCTCTCTGTCTCTCTGTGTGTCTCTGTGTCTCTCTCTGTCTCTCTCTGTGTCTCTGTGTCTCTCTCTGTCTCTCTCTGTGTCTCTGTGTCTCTCTCTGTCTCTCTGTGTGTCTCTCACTCTGTCTTTCTCTGTGTGTCTCTCTGTCTCTCTCTGTGTGTCTCTCTGTGTGTCTCTCTGTCTCTCTCTGTCTTTGTGTGTCTCTGTGTCTCTCTCTGTCTCTCTGTGTGTCTCTCACTCTGTCTTTCTCTGTGTGTCTCTCTGTCTCTCTCTGTGTGTCTCTCTGTGTGTCTCTCTGTCTCTCTCTGTCTCTCTCTGTGTCTCTGTGTCTCTCTCTGTCTCTCTGTGTGTCTCTCACGCTGTCTTTCTCTGTGTGTCTCTCTGTCTCTCTCTGTGTGTCTCTCTGTGTGTCTCTCTGTCTCTCTCTGTGTGTCTCTCTGTGTCTCTGTGTCTCTCTCTCTGTCTCTCTGTGTGTCTCTCACTCTGTCTTTCTCTGTGTGTCTCTCTGTGTGTCTCTCTGTGTGTCTCTCTGTCTCTCTCTGTGTGTCTCTCTATCTCTGTGTGTCTCTGTCTCTCTCTGTCTCTCTGTGTCTCTGTCTCTCTCTGTGTGTCTGTGTCTCTCTCTGTCTCTCTGTGTCTCTGTCTCTCTCTGTGTGTCTGTGTCTCTCTCTGTCTCTCTGTGTGTCTCTCACTCTGTCTTTCTCTCTGTCTCTCTGTGTGTCTCTCTGTGTGTCTCTCTGTCTCTCTCTGTGTGTCTCTCTATCTCTGTGTGTCTCTGTCTCTCTCTGTCTCTCTGTGTCTCTGTCTCTCTCTGTGTGTCTGTGTGTGTGTCTCTCTCTGTCTCTCTCTGTCTCTCTCTCTCTGTCTCTCTCTGTGTCTCTCTCTCTGTCTCTGTCTGTGTGGCTCTCTTTCTCTCTGTCTCTCTCTGTGTCTCTCTCTTTGTGTATCAGTCTCTCCGTGTCTCTCCGTGTCTCTCTCACTCTGTCTTGTCTCTCTCTGTCTCTCTTTGTCTGTCTCCATTTCAGCGGCGTGTAAGCCAACTCGACCCCCCCCTCCGTCTCCGGGCTGGGGAGGTTTGGGGGCGGCGGTGGTGGTGGTGGTGGCGATGATGACGGTGGTGGTGGTGGTGGTGGCGGCGATGATGACGGTGGTGGTGGCGATGATGACGGTGGTGGTGGCGGCGATGGTGGTGGTGGTGGTGGCGATGATGACGGCGGTGGTGGTGGTGGTGGTGGTGGCGATGATGACGGCGGTGGTGGTGGTGGTGGCGATGATGACGGCGATGGTGGTGGTGGTGGTGGTGGTGGCGATGATGACGGCGGTGGTGGTGGTGGTGGTGGCGATGATGACGGTGGTGGTGGCGATGATGACGGTGGTGGTGGCGGCGATGGTGGTGGTGGTGGTGGCGATGATGACGGCGGTGGTGGTGGTGGTGGCGGCGATGGTGGTGGTGGTGGTGGCGTGATGACGGCGGTGGTGGTGGTGGTGGTGGCGTGCGATTCGACCCGTTAGTTCCGCTGTGGACGATCCCCCCCACCCCCACCACCTCCCACCTCGCCTAAGCGGTACTATTTTACCTACCCCGGGAGGAGGGTGATGGATGATGGGTGCTGCTCAGTCAGACACCCTCCCCCCCCTTTTTGCAATGGGCTGCGCGTGCGGGGCGGTTAACCGGTCCGGTCGGATACGCGGCGTTGCTCCCCGTGTACACACGTGTGTGTACGTACGTGTACACACGTGTCTACACGTGTGTACGTACGTGTGTGTACGTACGTGCGTGTACGCGCGCGCGTGTGTGTGTGCGCATGTATGTACGTGCGTGTACGCGTGTGTGCGCGTGTACGCGTGTGCACGTACGTGCGTGTACGCGTGTGCACGTACGTGCGTGTACGCGTGTGCACGTGCGTTCGTGTACGTGTGCACATGCGTGTACGCACGTGTACGTGCTTGCGTGTACGTGCGTGCGTGTACGAGTGTACGTGCGTGCGCGTACGTGCGTGCGCGTGCGTGCGTGCGCGTGCGTGCGTGCGCGTGCGTGCGTGCGCGTGCGTGCGTGCGCGTGCGTGCGTGCGCGTGCGTGTGCGTGCGTGTGCGTGCGTGCGTGTGCGTGCGTGCGTGTACGTGCGTGCGTGTGCGTGCGTGCGTGTACGTGCGTGCGTGTGCGTGCGTGCGTGTGCGTGCGTGCGTGTGCGTGCGTGCGTGTGCGTGCGTGCGTGTACGTGCGTGCGTGTGCGTGCGTGCGTGTACGTGCGTGTGCGTGCGTGCGTGTACGTGCGTGCGTGCGCGTGCGTGCGTGCGCGTGCGTGTGCGTGCGTGCGTGTGCGTGCGTGCGTGTACGTGCGCGCGTGTACGTGCGTGTGCGTGCGTGCGTGTGCGTGCGTGCGTGTGCGTGCGTGCGTGTGCGTGCGTGCGTGTACGTGCGTGTGCGTGCGTGTACGTGCGTGCGTGCGCGTGCGTGCGTGCGCGTGCGTGTGCGTGCGTGCGTGTGCGTGCGTGCGTGTACGTGCGCGCGTGTACGTGCGTGTGCGTGCGTGCGTGTGCGTGCGTGCGTGTGCGTGCGTGCGTGTGCGTGCGTGCGTGTACGTGCGCGCGTGTACGTGCGTGTGCGTGCGTGCGTGTGCGTGCGTGCGTGTGCGTGCGTGCGTGTGCGTGCGCGCGTGTACGTGCGTGTGCGTGCGTGCGTGTGCGTGCGTGCGTGTGCGTGCGTGCGTGTGCGTGCGTGCGTGTACGTGCGTGTGCGTGCGTGCGTGTACGTGCGTGCGTGCGCGTGCGTGCGTGCGCGTGCGTGTGCGTGCGTGCGTGTGCGTGCGTGCGTGTACGTGCGCGCGTGTACGTGCGTGTGCGTGCGTGCGTGTGCGTGCGTGCGTGTGCGTGCGTGCGTGTACGTGCGTGTGCGTGCGTGCGTGTGCGTGCGTGCGTGTGCGTGCGTGCGTGTACGTGCGTGTGCGTGCGTGCGTGTGCGTGCGTGCGTGCGCGTGCGTGCGTGCGCGTGCGTGTGCGTGCGTGCGTGTGCGTGCGTGCGTGTACGTGCGCGCGTGTACGTGCGTGTGCGTGCGTGCGTGTGCGTGCGTGCGTGTGCGTGCGTGCGTGTGCGTGCGTGCGTGTGCGTGCGTGCGTGTACGTGCGCGCGTGTACGTGCGTGTGCGTGCGTGCGTGTGCGTGCGTGCGTGTGCGTGCGTGCGTGTGCGTGCGTGCGTGTACGTGCGTGTGCGTGCGTGCGTGTACGTGCGTGCGTGCGCGTGCGTGCGTGCGCGTGCGTGTGCGTGCGTGCGTGTGCGTGCGTGCGTGTACGTGCGCGCGTGTACGTGCGTGTGCGTGCGTGCGTGTGCGTGCGTGCGTGTGCGTGCGTGCGTGTACGTGCGTGTGCGTGCGTGCGTGTGCGTGCGTGCGTGTGCGTGCGTGCGTGTACGTGCGTGTGCGTGCGTGCGTGTACGTGCGTGCGTGCGCGTGCGTGCGTGCGCGTGCGTGTGCGTGCGTGCGTGTGCGTGCGTGCGTGTACGTGCGCGCGTGTACGTGCGTGTGCGTGCGTGCGTGTGCGTGCGTGCGTGTGCGTGCGTGCGTGTGCGTGCGTGCGTGTGCGTGCGTGCGTGTACGTGCGCGCGTGTACGTGCGTGTGCGTGCGTGCGTGTGCGTGCGTGCGTGTGCGTGCGTGCGTGTGCGTGCGTGCGTGTACGTGCGTGTGCGTGCGTGCGTGTACGTGCGTGCGTGCGCGTGCGTGCGTGCGCGTGCGTGTGCGTGCGTGCGTGTGCGTGCGTGCGTGTACGTGCGCGCGTGTACGTGCGTGTGCGTGCGTGCGTGTGCGTGCGTGCGTGTGCGTGCGTGTGCGTGCGTGCGTGTACGTGCGCGCGTGTACGTGCGTGTGCGTGCGTGCGTGTGCGTGCGTGCGTGTGCGTGCGTGCGTGTGCGTGCGTGCCTGTACGTGCGTGCGTGTACGTGCGCGCGTGTACGTGCGTGTGCGTGCGTGCGTGTGCGTGCGTGCGTGTGCGTGCGTGCGTGTGCGTGCGTGCGTGTGCGTGCGTGCGTGTGCGTGCGTGCGTGTACGTGCGCGCGTGTACGTGCGTGTGCGTGCGTGCGTGTGCGTGCGTGCGTGTGCGTGCGTGCGTGTGCGTGCGTGCGTGTACGTGCGTGTGCGTGCGTGCGTGTACGTGCGTGCGTGCGCGTGCGTGCGTGCGCGTGCGTGTGCGTGCGTGCGTGTGCGTGCGTGCGTGTACGTGCGCGCGTGTACGTGCGTGTGCGTGCGTGCGTGTGCGTGCGTGCGTGTGCGTGCGTGCGTGTGCGTGCGTGCGTGTACGTGCGCGCGTGTACGTGCGTGTGCGTGCGTGCGTGTGCGTGCGTGCGTGTGCGTGCGTGCGTGTGCGTGCGTGCGTGTACGTGCGCGCGTGTACGTGCGTGTGCGTGCGTGCGTGTGCGTGCGTGCGTGTGCGTGCGTGCGTGTGCGTGCGTGCGTGTACGTGCGTGCGTGTACGTGCGCGCGTGTACGTGCGTGTGCGTGCGTGCGTGTGCGTGCGTGCGTGTGCGTGCGTGCGTGTGCGTGCGTGCGTGTGCGTGCGTGCGTGTGCGTGCGTGCGTGTACGTGCGCGCGTGTGTGCGTGTGCGTGC
>NC_136341.1:3792556-3797556 GCF_964198595.1 Lampetra fluviatilis | reverse complement strand
TTGTGTGTGTGTGTGTGTGTATGGTTTGTGTGTGTGTGAGGTTGTGTGTGTGTGTGAGGTTGTGTGTGTGGTTGTGTGTTTGTGGGTGTGTGTGGTTGTGTGTGTGTGTGTGGTTGTGTGTGGTGTGTGGGGTTATGTGTGTGGTGTGTGGGGTTATGTGTGTGTGTGTGTGGGTTGTGTCTGTGTGTGGTTGTGTGTGTGTGGTTGTGTGTGGTGTGTGGGGTTATGTGTGTGTGTGGTTGTGTGTGTGGTTGTGTGTGTGTGTGTGTTAGGGTGTGTGTGTGTGTGTTAGGGTGTATGGTTGTGTGTGTGTGTGTGTGAGGTTGTGTGTGTGCGGTTGTCTGTGTGTGTGGTGTGGTTGTGTGTGTGTGTGTTTGTGTGTGGTTGTGTTAGGTGTGTGTGTGGTGTGTGTGTGTGTGTTTGTGTGTGGTTGTGTGTGTGTGTGTTTGTGTGTGGTTGTGTTAGGTGTGTGTGTGGTGTGTGTGTGTGTGTTTGTGTGTGGTTGTGTGTGTGTGTGTGTGGTTGTGTGTGTGTGGTTGTGTGTGTGGTTGTGTGTGTGTGTGTTAGGGTGTGTGGTTGTGTGTGTGTGGTTGTGTGTGTGTGCGCTTGTCTGTGTGTGTGTGAGGTTGTAGGAGCAGGAGGAGGCGTTGACCCCTCCCGCGTGTGCTAGGCGTTGGGGTTGGACCCCGAGGTCGGGTCACTGACCCTACCCATGAAGAAGATCTCTCCTGCAAAGACAAAGACCCCCCATGTAGCCTCGTCAACACACTGTGTAGGGGCAAGTGCTGCTAGTAGCGAATGGCAGCAGTGCAGATGAAGGCGGACATGGTGGCTGTCAACGAGTTGTAGTGGTAATACTTCTAGTTATAATAACACAAACCTGTCAACCCCTTATCAGTGCCCTACCTTCACTATACACTACACCATTATACACTACACCATCATACACTACACTATACACTACACTACTGTAATAACGTTCAGGAGGACTTGGACGCCGGGGTTGGAGGCACACTTATTTATTCCGCACAAAGCACGATACAGACCGGGACATACGACAACTGGAAGGGGTGTCGGCCCCTTCACCCGTCTTAACTGGGGAGACACACTCTAGGCTACCCCTAGCCTACCTCTGGGTCCTCCACTATCGGGCTAGGGGAGGCTAGCTAGCCCAGCACTGGCCAACTGGGCTCACGGCGCCCGGAGTCCCCAGACCAGCTCTGACAAGAGCACCGGCTCTGGGCTCTCGGGGGCCACGCCGCTGGCTCGGTGCTGGTCGGGCCCTGACAAGGGCGGCGATCCAGGGGAGTCCAGGGCTCTATCTGGCAGATCGTCCTTCTTCACTGGTTAAGCTTCGTACATTCTGCCCCGAGCCCTCCGGCTCACCCCCTTATATACCAACTCCCCCGCTGAGGGGTGGGGCACCGGGGGATCCCAGCTCCGAGTCAGCCCCCCCCCCCAGGCTGCCCGATGCGGACGTCGCTGTGAGCACCCCCCTGTGCACCGACATAGCCACGCCCACTGTGTTTGTTTACCGTCTGATACCATTGTATAACAGGCCCTCCGTAACACCCCTACACTACTATACACTACACCACTATACACTACTATACACTACACTGCTATACACTACACTACTATACACTACATTATACACTACATTATACACTACACTATACACTACTATACACTACACCACTATACACTACTATACACTACACTACTATACACTACACTACTATACACCACTACTATACACTACTATACACTACACTACTATACACTACTATACACTACACTACTATACAATACTATACACTACACTACTATACACCACTACTATACACTACTATACACTACTATACACTACTATACACTACACTACTATACACCACTACTATACACTACACTAGACACTACACTACTATACACTACACTACTATACACTACTATACACTACACTACTATACACTACACTACTATACACTACTATACACTACACTATACACTACACACTACTATACACTATACACTAAACTATACACTACACTATACACGACACTACTACACACTACACTACTATACACTACACTATACACTACACTATACTACTATACACTACACTAGTCACTACACTACTATACACTACACTATACACTACACTATACACTACACTACTATACACTACACTATACACTACTATACACTACACTATACATTACACTACTATACACTACACAAAAATTGTCCAAAATCGCGTGACGTCATTTATGGCCGGCCCCAAAGCGTGTGATAATAAAAAAAATAGAAAATCGTTCGCGAGAAGCCCGGGGGGGGGGGGGGGCCTTGCCTGAGCGCGTGTCCAGGATGAGGAATAGGAAGGGGCGGTCGACGAGGAGGTGGCGAGGAGGGGGTCCCAGACTCATCTTCACTGCGCCCACCAGCCCTGGGGCACGCGGCGGCGGCAGCAGCAGTCAGTAGCAGCAGCAGTAGCACACAGTAGCAGCAGTAGCAGCAGCAGTAGCACACAGTAGCAGCAGTAGCAGCAGCAGCAGCACACAGTAGTAGCAGCAGCTACAGCAGTCAGTAGCAGCAGCTACAGCAGTCAGTAGCAGCAGTAACAGCAGCAGTCAGTAGCAGCAGCAGTAGCACACAGTAGCAGCAGTAGCAGCAGTCAGTAGCAGCAGCAGCAGTAGCAGCAGCTACAGCAGTCAGTAGCAGCAGTAACAGCAGCAGTAGTAGCAGCAGCAGTAGCAGCAGTCAGTAGTAGCAGTCAGTAGCAGCAGCAGTCAGTAGCAGCAGCAGTAGCAGCAGCAGTCAGTAGCAGCAGCAGCAGTAGCAGCAGCTACAGCAGTCAGTAGCAGCAGTAACAGCAGCAGTAGTAGCAGCAGCAGTAGCAGCAGTCAGTAGTAGCAGTCAGTAGCAGCAGCAGTCAGTAGCAGCAGCAGCACACAGTAGTAGCAGCAGCTACAGCAGTCAGTAGCAGCAGTAGCAGCAGCAGCTACAGCAGCTACAGCAGCAGTAGTAGCAGCAGCAGCTGCACCTACAGCAGTAGCAACAGTAGCACACAGTAGTAGCAGCAGCAGTCAGTAGCAGCAGCAGTAGCAGTAGTAGCAGTCAGCAGCAGCAGTAGTAGCAGCAGTAGCTACAGCAGCAGCAGCTACAGCAGCAGCAGCTACAGCAGCTGTAGCAACAGTAGTAGTAGCAGCAGCTACAGCAGCAGCAGCAACTACAGCAGCAGCAACTACAGCAGCAGCAGCTACAGCAGCTGTAGCAACAGTAGTAGTAGCAGCAGCTACAGCAGCTACAGCAGCAGCAGCAGCAGCTACAGCAGCAGCAGCTACAGCAGCAGCAGCTACAGCAGCAGCAGCTACAGCAGCAGCAGCAGCTACAGCAGCAGCAGCTACAGCAGCAGCAGCTACAGCAGCAGCAGCAGCAGCAGCGGCTACAGCAGCAGCGGCTACAGCAGCAGCAGCTGCAGCAGCAGCAGCAGCAGCTACAGCAGCAGCAGCAGCGGCTACAGCAGCAGCGGCTACAGCAGCAGCAGCTACAGCAGCAGCAGCTACAGCAGCAGGGGTCTGTGTAGTCATGGCCAGGTCCGAGACACTGAACCGACAACCACAGAGGAGGTGGTGGTCGTGATAGTGCTGATGGTGATGCTGATGGTGCTGATGATGGTGATGCTGATGATGGTGTTGCTGATGATGGTGCTGATGCTGCTGCTGATGATGCTGATGGTGATGCTGATGATGGTGCTGATGCTGCTGATGATGGTGCTGATGGTGGTGCTGATGATGGTGCTGATGCTGCTGATGATGCTGATGGTGGTGCTGATGATGATGATGCTGCTGATGATGATGCTGCTGATGGTGATGGTGGTACCGCTGGCAGCTGAGGCGTGGGTCCCATGCTCTGTAACGTCGATAGCTGCCACGTGGACGGCGTGAGTGACCCTGAGGTCACGTGCGTCTGGCGAGACGGGGAGACACACCCACACACTCACCCACACGCTCACCCACTCACTCACTCATACACTCACCCACTCACTCACCCACTCACACACTCACACACCCACTCACTCAGTCACTCACTCACACACTCAGTCACTCACTCAGTCACTCACTCACACACTCACCCACTCACTCACTCATACACTCACCCACTCACTCACACACTCACTCACTCAGTCACACACTCACACACTCAGTCACTCACTCAGTCACTCACTCACACACTCACACACTCACTCACTCAGTTACACACTCACACACTCAGTCACTCACTCACTCAGTCACTCACTCACACACTCACCCACTCACTCACTCACTCAGTCACTCACTCACTCAGTCACTCACTCACACACTCACCCACTCACTCACTCATACATTCACCCACTCACTCACACACTCACTCACTCAGTCACACACTCACACACTCAGTCACTCACTCACTCAGTCACTCACTCACACACTCACCCACTCACACCCTCACTCACTCACTCACCCACTCAGTCACTCACTCACACACTCAGTCACTCAGTCACTCACTCAGTCACTCACTCACACACTCACCCACTCACACTCTCACTCACTTACCCACCCACACACTCACACACTCACTCACCCACTCACCCACACACTCACCCACTCACCCACACACTCACCCACACACTCACACACTCACCCACACACTCACCCACTCACCCACTCACTCACCCACACACTCACCCACTCACTCACCCACTCACTCACCCACTCACCCACTCACTCACCCACGCACTCACCCACACACTCACCCACGCACGCACCCACGCACTCACCCACACACTCACCCACTCACTCATCCACTCACCCACACACTCACCCACTCACTCACCCACTCACTCACCCACTCACCCACACACTCACCCACTCACCCACTCACCCACTCACTCACCCACGCACGCACCCACGCACTCACCCACACACTCACCCACACACTCACTTACTCACCCACACACT